>NC_056726.1:222145135-222160677 GCF_019279795.1 Protopterus annectens
AATTTCTAAAACCTCTTTTGCCGGGGTTCTCAAGGAAAGAATTTAAAAGACCCCAAAAAGGAACCCATCTCCCTTTTGCTATTCCTTTCTGGAAAACTGACCTTTGCCTTCCCCGGGCCCAAAGCCCCTCTCAGTTTCAAATTTTTCCTAAAGGGTTTTTGGAACACCATTTGGAGTTTTGGATCCCTTTCCCCAACTAAAACCTTTATACTCCAAAATCAGGCAGGTTTCCACCAGTCTTGCAGGGCATTTTGGCCCTCCTATTACCTATCCTAACCCCCCCTTTTTTACTTTGGGATTCACCCACTGTTATGACGCAGCTTTCAGAAAATAGACAGTTTTGTTCCAAAAATGAGAGTTAGGGCAATCACGCATCCATTTTTCCCCCCTCCTTCCCTTTGGAAGGCCTAAGGCTAACCATCCCAACAACCTGATTGGGGTTTCAAGATTTTTGGAAACACTGATTTTGTTTATTTGCACTCATTATTAACAAATTTAGAGCCCCTTTGGGGGCCCCTGCATGGGGGGAAAGGAAAAAAAAAAAAATGGTTCTTTTCCCCTTTAAACCCCTTTTTTGGGGTCAAAACGGCGCCCCCGGCCAGACCTAGACTTTGGAATTGGGAGAGGATCCCTACTGCGGGAGCCCTCTTTTCTGCAGCTTATTACACTCTAACACTACATTTATGGTAGGTCAAAACTGTATTTTTTTAGTTTGGGTAATACACCAAAATCCTCTCTGGAACATTTTGCCAAGCTGAAAAAATTTGTGTCTTTACTGGTGGTGGAAGAAACCACAACGAGGCCAAAACTAGACTTGATTTAAGGGTATGAGGTTGGGATGTGGTGTTGCATCTAAATCACATTTGTATACAAATTCTTTTTCTTTTGTTGGGGTCGTGATTCTTTTCTTTTTGGGCCAGAGTTTATTTCCTGAAAAATAATTTTCCACAACTTTTTTCAGTTTAGTTGGGTAAATAGTTATCCAGATTTAATTTTTTAATAAAAAATCTTTAAAGCATGGCTGGCTGTTCTTCTTATTTTTTTTTTGCAGTTATTCTTTGTTTTGTAAAAATTTTTTTTATCCAGTTGCAATTTTAAAATTTTCATCTCCGCTTTTTTTAAACCCAGGTAAAAAACAAAGCATTTTCAAGATTCCCAGCCCTTGTGGAAAAATAGTTAAAGATAAAAAACTCGGGCTTAAATTAACCTTTTGACTTGAACCTTTTTTCAAGGCATCAATTAATGTAAAACCCCAATGATGGTTCAGTAGCAGAGGTTTAGAAATTAATCCCAATATTAAGCAAGGGATGTTCCAGAAAATCCTAGGTTTTTAATTTGAAAAGGGATGTTTAAATCTTCAAGAATTTTAATTCTCAGAGCCTTTAGTCAGCAAAATAATACAGCAAACGGGATCAATACCAGGGCCCAAGTCACAGTTAAAAAAACAATTTTTTAAATTTAGAGACCTTATTAGTAATCAAAATTTTTTGAACCACAAAGCTTTCAGGTGTCCCCTTCTTCAGTTCCTCATAATCCTTTAAATTAAATACTCTCAAATTTTATTGTTTTATAACCTTGATTTGGGACTACCTTTGTTTGATCCAGATGTTCATGTTTCACACTATTGCAGTCATCACACTTAGGTTGTCTGCCTGCAGAGTAGTCCTCGGCTGACCCAAATACAGACTCTTAGGATTTCTCGTCGGGGATCTGATGGCCTCTTCCATATTTGATCCAGGGGTATAAACATGCAACCCGATGCCATTACATCAGCAACTTTTCTTGCAGCCTTGAGCCCTTGTGAGGCAGAAGCAGCAAGCAGTTATAGCAGTGCCGATCCAGGCATACCCTGAAATTTTTGTTTTTCGGAGTTTCAAACACACAGAGTCTTCACTAAAGCTAAATTACCCCCGTTATTAGGGATTCTTTTTTCTTGCTCCTAACTCAATGTCAGAGAAAAAGTTAAAGCAATTGTCTTGCCTGGGGAAAGCAAATACCTCACAGAAGATTTTCATTCTTACTCCGTCACCTGTTTAGGCTTGAACCAGACGATGATGTTCCTCACTGTCGGCACTTTTGTTGCCTTGTTTTAATGCCATGAACTATTAAGCCGACCTTCTGAGTGTTCATATTGACCAAACCCAACTACTTTTTGTTTCTGACTACTAAACACAATAGCCAAGTTTCCTCAGGCCCAGAGGTCACCTCGCGCCTAGAAAACCCATGGCCAAAGTGCCTGCCTCAAACCTCCGTGCCACAGGAAACAAATGCTTAGAAGATGGCTGAAGACCTTATAACTCTAATTAAGGGGAAGCCAGCCTTCCTTCCTCTAAGACTCAAAAGAATTGAGATTTCCCTTCCTGAGTTCAACGGACAATGAGTCCGATGACTGTAGTCCCTCTGATTACCAGGACATACCCTTGTATCTACCTAGGAGATTCAGATGCAGAGGATTCCATTCCCTCTGCCCATCCCCTCAGAGGACTTTTTCTTTGGGTGAAACCTTACCATACCTTAGAGCATTTCTGCTGGGAGATGCCAGGGCTGCCACAGATCCAAAAAAGAGACACTGAGGGAGTTTAGGCACTTACCTCCCAGCACAGGCTTCTGTGCCCATACCAGCTGTCCTGGATAGCCCTTGCAGATGATGTTTTCATGGAATCAAGTCTTATTCCTGATGCTTTACCACCAGCTCTAGAAAGGCCTGACAAGATACTACCCGGGGTATCTGACTCTCTCAAATTCTCTTTAAGAATCCCACTGTGGATCCAGAGACAATTCTCTCAGGGACCCTCTGAGGTATTAAGGCTACTACAGTCAAGAAATCCCTACCCCACTTTGGACAGGATTTCCTGAGACTTTAGACAGATGGGGCAAGGAAAGGTATGCCCACCTCTGCTTAACTCTTGCCATCAGGGCTTTAGATTACTTGAAGTTCACAACAACCCACCAGCATGGCATATTATGGAACTAATTAAAACAAAAATGTTGTTGCTTCAAGATTTGCAGAAGGTAAAGATTTGTCAATTCTGTAAACCAAGTTAAATGCATTCACTTGCAGTGTGGTTTGATGCCTTAAAGCTTAGTCTTGCAGGGGCTGCTTTGTCACTGGGTCTGTACTGAGAGGCATGCCTGGCTGAAGAGACAAAATCTTCCCAGACCATAGCCAGTGAGACACAAGAACTAGATGCTCCATTAAATAAGAAACGTTTGTTTGCTTCACAAAGCAAGCAGAGGTTCTTAAAAGATGGAGGAAGCAGAAGCGAAATCTATGCAAACTGTTAAAGATTTTCTTTGGGTTGCAGCCTTCACCTAGATTCAGTAGGCATTGGCCTTCAAAAACTGGTCCTTTCCAGTCCCTACCGGGTTTTCTCGGCCCAAAGCCCAGGAGCAACAGACCACCAAGGCTACAGTCTCTCCTGGGTGCACAGAGATCACAAACAATGGAGTGCTCACCTCCTCAAAAACCGGGAAGTGTTAAGTCACCACCCCCTTGTGGAAAAAATCCTCACCAATAGCGTCTGTATCGTCCTTCCCCGGCCCCTGCCCAGAGTACTTGCACTCCTGGGAGAAAAGAGCTGGAGCCTGCGTGCAAAAACTGGATGTCTATTGCAGGACTGATTTGGTCCTCCTAAACATTTACAATGTCCTAGGGATCACCAGGATTCTGCTCACTTCCAGCTCCTGCCTTTAAAGGGGTTGCCACATGACCTCCTCAAAACCAGTGGGCGGCCAAAAAGCAAGTGCTTTCTCTTGGTATCAGGGGCTATTTCAACCTGTTCCAATAGAGCAAAGAAGGACAGGGTTTCTACTCGGACAGGACTCCTGGGTGCTTGAAAGAAGAAGGGCTCTGTGAGCGCCCCTATCCTGGACCCTGTCCATTCTCAACACCTTCCTGGTGGTCCCAAAATTCAAAATGCTTACACTCCCAGCAGCTGCTTCCACTATATTGTAAGGACTCTGTCTAGTCACCCCTATGAATCTAAAGAGTTTCAACTAGCACATCCCCATAAGGGAATCTTGCAGGGAAATGTCTAGTTTCAGGGCAGATTTCTATGCACTATCAGATTCTCTGCACTTCCCTTTGGCTTATCTACTCTTGCCTTCATGGGGGAGTATTCACAGGGTGCCTGGCTCTAGCGTATTGCATGCTAGCAGAGCAGAGAAATATTCAAATTTATCCATACTTGGACTGCGGTATGGTTCAGAAGTAGGACAGTCAGGAATTGCTACTTCAGCACTGGCATTTGTAAAAGACTTTTAACTTCTCTACAAGGTGCTGCATCAGTATGAAAAAGAAATCACATCTAATGGTCAATAGTCAGCCAAAGATTGTGTATTCCTGAAATGACTTGACACCGTAACTTCCCAGATGGCATTCCTTACTCTCCCAGAAAGCAGCGAGTTTATTTGACAAACTTCACTTTCAAACTAATGACCACCCAGGAACCCAGCTATCTGCAAGAAAAAATACTGCAAAGCCCTAGGGTTCATGGCTTCATGCATTCTCACCTAATTCCCATATGCAGAGACTGCATGAGAACTTTAGTGGTAGCAAAGTCTCTGGTGCCAACATTCTCAGGACCTGGAAACAATTATTCATATCATGCCTTGTCTAAAGAGAAAGAAGGATTCCTTTGGTGGGTGAGAGGCTTGCAACCACAACAAGGGACTCCTTTCACTCAACTTCTACTGCATGCCCAAGCCCTGACAACAGACACGTGTCAGACTATACGCCTTGGGGGCTCTGTGGCTGGCAAACCGTGCATTCAAGACCAGAGGTGGAGCTGGGACAAATTCACCTGCACATATCAATCAAAGAAATGTTAGCTGTACAGATGCTCTGACAGACTTCAAATACCTTGTCCTTGCAGGACAACTCTTGATAAAGACAGACAGCTTCACCACAGTTGCCATTGTGGTATAAATGAGCAGGCAGGCTCGTTCCCTACCCACTCTGCTGGAGTGTATAGCCATGGCATGGCCTGTGGAACTGGCCTTGAGCAACAAGTACACCTGCAAGCTCAGTTCCTGCCAGGCAAACAAACCAAATTCACTGGCGGCAGTGACTTGGGCAAGAAATCTGTAAGGACCCACCCACGAGGTGGAAACTGGAGAACCCAACTCGTTCAAACTTCCTACCCACAGGTGGGGACATGGAGAGGTGGACCTGTTTGCCTCCACCAAAACCATCAATTGAGACAAATTTTGCGCAAAGAAATCCCACAGCCAAGACATGGAAAGTGGATGCTATCCTTTACCTTTATGGGAAAACCTCTCAATTGTGCCTTCCCTCACTTGCCTCCTCTCAAAGTACTGAGTCAAAATCCAAATGGGACAAACCAAGGGACAATGTAGCTTATTAGTACCAGACTGGCCCCATCAGCACAATGAGCACCCACTCCCTGCCTTGATCTGAGCAGCAATGCACCCCTGGCACCTTTCACATCAGACCCTCCCTGCTGTGTCCCAGCAGGAGGACAGTACACTTCCTCAGGCCTGCAAACCCCTGAACTGCTTGCAGTCTGGCTTATTCCTAGATAGACCACCCCTAGCACCCATGAACTTGCTGGGTGCTTGGATACTGTCATCCCTTGAAGCCAGAGCTGAAGGCCCTGAGTACTAGGAATCCCTCAATTCAAGAAAAATGGAAAAAGCTACTGTTCTTGGAGCCTGTCTCAAGGGAAAGGGACACCAGCCATGCTCACCTTTCCTCCAAATCCTAGATTACCTGTAAGCTGCTCCACAAAGGCCTATCCTTCTCTTCTATTAAAATTCGTAATCTCCAGCCATCTCAAGCTCAAATTATAATAATGTGCCATTGCCTCTCTTTTCAACCAGCCTCTGGTCAAAATGGTTGCTTGAGAGGAGCTAACAATTTAAGACCCCGAGAGAGCTCCCTGGGACCTTAACTTTTTACAACACTAGAGAAGCTCACGCCTTTCCCTTTTGAGCCTGCACTGCGCCTGGCCACTAGTTAAAATTCTTCTCTTGCAAAACAGCCACACTTTAGCCATCACTTCAGCAAGAAGAGAGTGTGTGAGTTACAGGCACTAATGGCTGTTGAACCCTTCATTCCTTTTTCCATCTTCAGGACAGGGTTTCCCTCAGGACTAACCGCCCATGTTGTTTTATGCCCAAAGAGTGGTATCCAGTGTGGCTCCTAAACCAATCCATCCATTTGCAACCCTTTTTCCTAATCCTCAGAATAAAGGGAAAAGGGTCCTGCACTCCTTGGAACCTTACATACAACCAGACAACTCGGGTTCTACCTTGACAGGGACTAAGCCTTTCAGAAAAATCCTGACCAGCTGCTATTCAGCTTTGCTACAGGGGGACAGAAGGTAAAGGAGCCATTTCAAAAACCAAACCATTTTCCAAATGGATTAGCACCCACCCTGCATCCATTTCTGCTAAGCAACACCATGGAAGCTAACCTACCCACAGGGGATCAGAACTCTCTCCATTCCCACTAGAGGAGCTTCCTCAACCTCTAAAGCATTTCTCCGGGAGTCCCTACCATAGACATCTTGGGCTTTGCAACCTGGAGTTCTGTACACCCTAGCCCTCGCCAAGCATTACCACTTGCCTGTCTTTTTGAAATCCAGAGCTGGATTTGCCACAGCAGTCTTACAGCCTGCTAGCCAGCCCTACTATTACGTGACTGCCTCTACCCTTCCTCCGCTTTGGGAATCAACCCAAGTGTGATGACTGCAACAGTGAAACACCATGAACATAGTACAAGTTACCATAAATGTAAGATGTTCGGTGTATCCTCGGCTTTGCATCTGAACACTGAACCTATCCTCCAGCCCCTGAGCTTTTCTTATTGTTTCTACCTTTCTACCTATCCTTTTTGGACATATCTTATGGCTATGGTATTTTAAATTTTGCAGGGGTTCCACACCATGTAATTGCTTCCTATTTTGGGGGCTCCTGACATCTGGGGCAAAAAAAAACTGATGTAATGGTGTTGGACTGCATGTTTTATACCCCTGATGACCTGATGTCATGGAAGAGGCGACATCATCGATGCAGATCAAAAGAGACTTTGGTGGCCGGGAGACCGACTGAGGGAGCTACCAGGCAGGCAGAGACAACCAAAGTGTGATGACTGCAACCAAGTGAATACACTCGAACATCTACATTTATGTAAGTGTACAACTTTATTACTTTTACTGTGTTTTAGAAATCTCTGTTGAGAGCAGATAGTATCCCTGCAATCTGCTAAGGGTCTTGGACTTGTTCACAATGCATTTATATTCACCCCGCAGTCCAAGGATACCAATAATAGGCAAGTTGATTGGCTGTCAGCAGTTGCTTGGTTACTTGCTATGAACTAAGAACAATCAACCTATCAGAGATGGTGTCCTCTATTTAAGACATCCAGAGCTGACTATGTCTATCTGTCCTTCATTCTTATACACCTCATGTTTAAAGTAAAGCCTTTTCTTTACCCTTCAGACTCAAAGAATTTTAAATGCCAGTGCTAGGAAAAGGTTTCATGTTTCTGTAACTTCAAAGAAACATCCACACATAACCTACAAACCATTATATGCAAAAGCCGTCAGTCCTTTCAGTCTGCCTCTCAAATCAAACTTTTCTCAAATGCCAAATACCAGGTTCTCAGCAGCGATTTTAAAACAGAATCCTGTTAGTTTCTAGTCTTAGATGCTTTCGATACTCGCCAAAGTGAAAATTGATCATCTTTTGGATGTAAATCAGGCAATTACAATGCTGTGCTGTCCAGGAAACAGATTTTTGTTGTTCCTCTGAAATGAAAAGAAAAGCCTGCATGTTAGTAAAAGCGAAATCCTATTAGTGTGTTTGGCTTTAATCCAATCTGTTGCCTTTGGCGTAAATAACTACCAACTACACCAAGCCCTTACACAGGACACTTGTGCTGCATATTCAATTGAATTGAGGGGAAGCTGCTTCTGGAGTCCAGAGTGTTTCTGCACAAAATGGTTTGAAACAGGCGCACTTTGAGCCTGCTTTTCTTACCTTCACTACCAATACTAAAAAAAAACTTTCAGGAGACAATTAGCCAGTGAGGAGCTGTTCTGGCAACTAACTCTCTGCCTTTCAGATGAAACCAAATGCTTGTTTTGAATTCTACACTGGTGTTGTGATTTACTGCTACAGTGACCCTTCCAAAAGAAAATATTTACGGCTATGGTCTTTGAGTGGAAGTCATTACGGCCTAGAGAGTCGCCTTCAGGTTAACTTCTGTAATATTACATCCTTTCTGAGTGCCTCTATGGCATGTAATGTATAATCTGTTCATATTTGCATCAGTAGTTCTGGCTTGTAAAAGCAATGCTACATACAAGCTACTGAAAGAGATTTCCATCTTAAAATTTATATGATGGGGACTGTGACATACGCAGCCTGATAGTTCACAGCATCTGTGTAGTGCTGACAAAAGATATATTAATAGTTCATAAAATATGTTTTTATTTTTTCATATTTTCTCTAAATATCTCCAACAACCAAAATAATACAACCAGAACTATTTGCTTAGCCTTCTGTAAGGAAAGCACAGCTGAATGATACGTGCCTTTAGTGTGCTGGCCAGATTATAGAGATATTTATCAAATTGTTTATAAAAATTTATATTTTCTGTGTTTATTAGGACTATAAAATCTAGTTTAAGACCCTAGAACCTAATAGAATGTTACCACTGTAAAGATTTTGTTTTATGTGCTGCACAATTTGCTGTTTTACGTTTCATGGCCTTAAGCCCAGCCCTTGATGTTCGCATCGTGTTGCGCTCTGCTGCAATGTAATCACACTTACTGCAGGTTATCCTGTCGTCAGGCGGTCCGCGCGGTCGGCCGGGCCCGGGAAGTCTTGGTCGGCGTCAGTTGCTATTAAACCGCTCTTCTGGCGTCAGTGCCCCAGAGCCGTATATATAATGCAACCAACACCATTTTTCTCCAGTCTTTCTTGCTTTCTTACGCGATTTTCTCGAAGCAGTTGGCAAGTGCGGTGACAGTGACTCACAAGTCCTGGATTTTGGTCGAATTTCAGACCGAAGTCTTCTATAAAAAGCCTGGAAGTACCTGGTTGAAACTTTTCTTGCCTCAGACTGATGTCAGAAAAAGTTAACAATTGTATTTCTTGTGGGGAAGCAAAATACCTCTTAAAGTTTTCATTCTTATTGCGCATACCTTACCCACTAAGAGCCCAGACCACAACGTCCTTGTTGGTTTTGTGCTAGGTTAATAATGATAATAAGCGTGCTATTTAAAGACACTTTGATTTATGCGACACACGTACTTCGCCGGTGAGGAGATTGCTTACACCATGCCATCGAGGAGCAACCGACTACTGCAGTGCACAAAAATGCAGGGATAAGGACAGGCAGGCCAGGCCTGAAATATGCCATATTCGAGGCCTCTGCTGATCTGGTCTCGGTTACTCAGTCCTCAGTGAGGGCTCCGGCTGGCCTGACAGATCTGGAAAGACCCGAGACCGCTAAAGCCTGACTGAATGTACCAGGCCAGAAGCGCAGCCCCTTTAACTTCAGGCCCTTCTGGCATGACTTTGGCTTCAAAAGGCGTCGGTGCTACACCATACTGTATGTCGGTTTCTGAAGCGTTTTCGTTCGGATAACGACTCTCACCATTAAAAGCGTTTTCTAAAATTACGAAGACTCCTTCTAAATCTAAAGGACTGCACTTCAGTCTCCTGTTCAAAGGCCCTATCGCACTAAGAAACAGTTACTCAAAATGGCTGAAGATTTGATTTCTTTAATCAGGGGGGTTCTAGCCCCTCTCATGACAAAAAGCGTGGAGACAAGAGGAAGGTTATGCTTCCTCTGAGCAAAACATCCATTTCTTCAGACTCCTCTGAGGACCAAGACTATTCCTTCTCTCGCCATAGATTCTGATGCTAGGAGACTCTATTCCCTGGCTTCTCCTCCACAAGAAGACTACTCCTTTGGGAAACTTTACACACTCTGAGGAACATTTTTCACTGGGAGGGTCTGAACTACTCTGATTCGAAAAGGCTCAGAAGTTTTTCTCCCCAACACAGACCGCCTTGCCATCCCACCAGTTTTACTGGACATTGTGGATGATGTCTGGCTAGGGGAAATCTAGTTTTCAACTCAGACTCTCTACCTCCTGCTCTGGCTAAGCCCACTGGCAGATACTACAAAGAGTGCCTGATTCCCACAAATTTCTTTACAAAAAGTAGTGTGACAAGAGAACCCAGTAGCCCAGTAGCTGACAGACTTCCCTCTCCCAGGGTCCCCCAAAGGGGACTAAAGAAGCTTCTATGGCTAAAACCAGTATCTTTCGAGAGGATTCAGTGCACTAGACGGAGGTGGGGAAAAAAGAGTTCCCCACCTCAGCCACACTAGCTATGAGGGCACTAATTGTCAATTTCACTATGCTTAAGTATCAGCAATTTGAATCTCTCAGTTAAAGCACAAGAATAACCTCTCCCTCAACAGTCTGAATTGAGAAAGGATTACAGGATCATGTTGCATCACTGAGCAGGTGGGCAAACATACCTGCCATACAATGTGGGTTTGATTCTTTGGAGGCCTCCTGCAGAAACCCAGCTGTCACTGGTCTCTGTTATCACATTAGGCATGCTTAGTTAAAGGAACAAACTCTGCCTACAATCATGTTAAAAAGCAAAAGTACTACTAGATGCTCCTACAGCAGGATATTTCTTTTTTTGGAGTTAAAGCAGAAGAAGTTTTAAAAGAAAATGTAAAGATGAGGCAAAATCTATGCAAGACAGTCAAAGATTTCCTACAGAGTACAACCTTGCTTCAGCAGAAACTGGCCAACAAAAAATTTGTCGCACCGGCCACTTTTCCAGCCACTGACAGACCACAGGGGAGGTAGAATATGCAGGCGCCCAAAGGGCAGAGGACAACCACAAGCCCAGTATAAACCTGTAATGGGGCACTGCAACACAGAAGGGAGGAGAAGGCGGGTCTCAAAGTCCACCAGAAGAACCAAACTCATTTGACTTCCTCAAGTCTGGCCAAATAGGCAATGCTCTCTTGGCAGCCCCTTAGAGAGCCTCAAGCTTCGCACATTTTGTAGACAACTGGCACATGTTGTCTGTCACTGCCAAAGTTCTAAATAAGGTCCTAGACATAATTTCCACGAGGATACAGATTCCACTTTCACACCTTGCCAATGAAAAAGGAATGCCAGAACCTGCCACAAAATCAATGGGCAGAGGCACAAAAGCAAATTACAGCTCATGGACATAGGAGACCATTCAACTACTGTTATTGCCTACTCAAGAAGCAAGGCCAAGGATTTTACTCAAAGACTCTTTCTAGGTACTTAAGAGAAAACTTAAGGACCAAGGTGCCTGAGACCAATTTCTGGACCTTTCAATTCTAAACACTTACAAGTACCCAAAATTCCAAGATGCTAACACTACAGCAGCTAACTTCCCATGTTGGGCAAGGAAGCATGGCTAGCCCAAGGTTGGACCTCAAGGAGGCATACCTGCATGTCCCTATCCAGACAAAGTTGCAGAATACCTCCATTTCATTGCCAGAGTTCAACCCATGTACCCATTCTCTGCACTGCCTGGCTTATCTACTGCACCCAGAGTTTTTCACACAAAATGCCTGGCACAGTAATTGCATACAGCAGACAAAGAGGAATTCAAATATATCCATACCTGAATGACTGCCTCATGCAAGCGAAAGCAAAAGACATTCTCTTACATCATCTGGTCTTTGTAAAGCATCTACACTGAGACTGCCTGGGGCATTGCATTAAGCGAGAAAGAAGTCCAAAACCTTCAGTACCCTCCACAAAAAATGACGATTCCTGGAGGTGCCAGCTTGAATACTTGGCCCAGAGAAGGAGAGAAACTATATCTTACGTATGAACCAAAAAGCAACTACAACTGACTCAATATTTCAAGACAATGGCAACAAAAAGGGCCAATTAACTGCAAGAAAAATTTGCAGGCTTGTGATGGTAACATGTATCTTGCACTACTAATAATACTATTTGCAAAAAGCTGCATATAGAGGAAATTACAGTGGTACCTAAAAAGCGTATGGGAATTCTCAACACAGCCACAGCTTGGACACGATATCTCTCATTCCTACTGCCTACAACGGGAATTTCTGTGGTGGTCACAGGCATGTCCACCTCAACAAAGGGGTCAGCCTTTCACCCTTGCCCCCCAGCCGGGGCAGACTATCACAACAGATGGCAAAAGCCTTCATCTAAGCACTGGGGGCACGCACATAACTGCAGGAACCAATGCATTCAAGGCCTATGGACTGCAGATCAAAGAAATCTGCACATAATCAAAGAGATGCTAAAACCTGTGCAGAAAGCTCTGACAGCCTTCAAGGATCCTATTACATCCAGGACAACTTGCAATAAAGATGCCGGACAACACCACAGTAATGTGGTACCTTAAACAAACAAGGGGTGCACATTCCTACCTCTCTATGCAGGCAAGCAATGATCTTATGGAACACAGACTCTGGCCTACCAAGTCAGATTACAAGCTCAGATTCCTGCTGCCAGGACAGAAGGAACACATTGGCAGAACTACCTCAAGCAGAAACATCAAAGATCCCGAGTGGAAACTAGATCCACAAATATATTTTGGCATTGATAACTCAAAATGGGGCCTTCCAAACATGAACCTGTTTGCCAGACCTCCAACCAACTGTGCTGAAAATTTTGCTTAAGGACATTTCACTGCATCAAGCTTTGGAAAGTGGAGCGCTCTCTCTTTCAGTTGGAAAAACCTGGCGAGCTGACATATGCCTTCCCTCCCATTGCCTCTCCTCACAGAGAGTTCTTTTGAAGGTCAAAAAGGAGAGACCCGACCATTGATTCTCCATAGCCCCAGACTGGCCACACCAGCACTGGTACCGCTATGATGAAAAGAAAAAATATGGCCCAGACCCACCATGGATATTACCTCAAATACCCCATTTGCTCACACAAGCAAACAAAACAGATTCTTCACTGCCAGCTCAAAACTTTAAATCTGGCTGTATGGCAAATCAACTAAACATCCAACCAGCTCCTCTTTCACAAGCAGTTTCTGGATGTTATTCTGGAAAGCTATAGAGACCAAGCACCAGGAAGGCTTATTATTCGGACAAATGGAAAAGAGGACATGCCTGGAACCAAGCTAAGAGCCAAGACACCTAATTCCAGCCTCACATTCTCACGTTCCTGCAGTATTTAGTGAGATATTTGCACAAAAGGACTTTCCTTTGCACCTCCAATATCCCATGCTTCAGCTGGCTTCAGCTCACTACAACTTGCTGATCCACCTTTTATTTTTCACATCCTCTTCTAAGGCAGTTCACTCAGAGGGGCAAAACAACGTTAGACCACCCAGGAGGCTCCTACCTGGCTGTGGGACCTCAACTTTGTTCTGGAAAAACTAACGTTAGGTACCTCCTTTGAACCAGCTTTCTCTGCAGATCTTCGAGTTCCTATCATTGGAAGACTGTCCCTGCTCTAACGCCTTCCTTCAGCTAGGAAAGGGTTGGGAGGGTGGCCACAATAGTTAAGGTGGTTTGCTTACAAGCTTGCCTAGCTATTGGTTTGCGATACCACAAGGGATAATTAGCTGGGCTTAAGGCCAAGCTCCCTACAAGGGCAGTTAGCTGGCTGAGCTGTCCCTTCCCACCCTTGCTTCACATTTAACTAAAGAGCTAGGATCCCCTCGTCACTCATTTTCAAGGGAGGTCAGGTCTCCTCGCCTCATCACTCATCAGCAGACCAATGATTAATTTTGTGCCCCATTGGAATGCATCTGACCCGACGCACAGCAGCTGGAGGCCACAAAAGTTCACTCACCAAAAGGATAAAGTCTCCGACATGTCTGTCATGCTTCCGACTGGAAAGAACTCCCAGCTCTATTCAGTGGCCGCTTGCTCAGAGGTGATCTTTGCCCTAACATACAAGGCCATGTCAAACCCAGAGTTGATGAATATGCTTCACCTCAAAAATCTAGATCCGTCAGGCCACAGGGGCGGGAGACTTAACCTGACCACGGCTATTAATAGGGCGTGCTGGAGGGATAGATTAATCACCCAAAGACTCCCTATGCTGGAATAATCCCGGTATATGTGAGAGCCCAGAAACTACCATGGCCTTGTTCAGAGAAATCTTGACCAATGGATGGGAGATCGCAGATATACCCAGGGGATTACACCTCAGTATACTGCTCAACAGAGGCACAACAAAATAATAGGTACCGTTCCCCATACTAAAGGGTGGCGTAAGCCTGAAAACTATAGGCTAGGCTTGTAAATGCCCTCAAAATAAATAGCCTAGTAGCAGACCTGAACACAAGGAGTCTCAGGAGCTACAGGCACTAATGGCAGTGGAACTTTCTCATTTCATCAAGACAGAGTTTCTCTACAAACTAATCAACTGTATTTTATGCTAAGGTGGTTTCCAATGTAGCTTTAAATCAAACCATCCACTTACTACCTTCTTCCCCAATCACAGAACAAGGTAGAATACACATTCCTTGGACATTCACAGGCAACCGTTGCTGCTTGAATAGGCTAAGGCTTTCAGAAAAAACTGACCAGCTCTTTGTATCCCTGTAAACTTCTCAAGGAGGCTATATCTAAGCAAACCATTTCTAAATAGATGGGGTCATGTCTCGTTTCTGCTATACCCATCTTGGAAACCAATTCCTCTACCATTAGATCACTCTACCGAACTAACAGCTGCCTCTACAGCACCAGGGAGGTTCCAACCAAGAAATTTTAGAAGCACAACTTGAGTTCAGTACACCTTTGCAAACACTATCACTTACCTCTTTTACTCTAAATTAAAGGCGGGCTTTGCCACTGCAGATATAGCTTCGTGTTTCCTGTTGCAGTCGCTGACTTGTAGGGTTCCTACCCCTGCTTGACAGGCAACCCTCGTCGGCCAGAATCCCCAAAGTCTGGGTCGGCGTCGGCTGTTCAACCATGCTCCCTGGCGTCAGAGTGGGAGTATAAAGCTGACATCCGGCCATCTTCTCCAGTCTTTCTTGCCGTCTTGATGATAACTGGATTCGCAGAAGTGCCGGTGGTTGATAACCTTCGGTCTGAACTCTCTTCTCCACTCAAAGCTAAGTACCCGTTGAAACACTTCTTGCTCCACTCCGATGTCAGAAAAGAGTTAATAATTGTATTCTTGTGGGAAACACGTACCTCCCATAAGGATTTTCATTCTTACCATATTCCTTGCCTAGGCCCTGACCACCGGCGTAGCTGGTTATGGGTTTTGTACTAGGTTAATCAAGCGTACAATTAAGCAAAATGGGTGTGCTTTTCATTACTTGATGGGCGCTTTAACTACAAAATGTCATCTAGTATGGTTCCAGCTGCGGAGTTCACAAACTCGCAGAGATAAGACAGGCCTCCGAGGTCCAAATCTAATGACAGCGCACATGCGGGCCAGCCTTCAGGAGTTCGGCCGTGCGTCAGTGGCGTGCTTTGCAGCCTATGGGTTGGCCATTTCAGAACCGGCGGCGAAAGCGGACTCTCGCGAGGAGCCAAACCAAAAGGC
>NC_056726.1:222161177-222276181 GCF_019279795.1 Protopterus annectens
TATACACTATAGTAATCAGTAACAAGCTAAAATACAACACCATTTATCAAAAAGTGACGTTATTAACCGACATAACAAGTACATTTGTTTTTATATATCTGAGTAACATACAACACTAGAGTATTTACAGCTAGTAAGTAACAGCACCAAAATGACAAGGCACAGTAGTGTAATATTATTTAAACTTAACACTGCTACAGTAGCAAAGCAAAAGTGAAGAACAGTATAATAAAAATAAGGTGCAAAATTACAGTTATTTCAGCTTAGTAACACAACATCAGAACAAAAGTGTTAATTTCAGCAATGTGTCCATGCAAATTAATACCATAAAAAAAACACTACTTTCCCTGTATGAAATAAGGCAGTACAAAAATAAGTTGCACTAGTACAACAAGGTTGTATAAAAAGAAGGCACTGAAATGATTATCATACAGAGCAAATGAGAAATTCCCTTACCTGTTACAAACTAGGCTCATTTGTTTGATAATAGAATAATGACTGGCTTGTGCTGCTGTGCTGAACTGAGCAAGCCTCCTAGTAATTAAAGTATGTAAGGCTGAAATGACCATGAGTCTTACTTAATAGTTCTTTATTCTGATTCTATTTAATATTATTATAAAACAGTATGTTCTTCATCTTCATTATGTTTCCCAGTGTGAATATTGGATTCAATTCATTCTGTAGATGAAGGCATATATATTATTTACATAGAAGATGATGAAACAATGCACCACTTCCCAAAACCAAACACTCGTTCATCTTCTGTTTGTAAATTACTACTAAGGGATCGATGCATTGTTGTGCTCCTTTTATTTAAAATTAATCTTTCTCAATGTGAATGTAATGTGTGATAAGATTTAAAAAGAGGCTAAACATATCCCAAGTTCAGCTCATTCACATTAAATAAATAAACTCATTAATTAATTATTTTTTCTCATGCCTATGCATCACTTTGTCTTCCTTCTTTAGGTGAGTAATTTTTGGTACTACTGTATCACCTGCAGCTTACCTTCCTATAGACTGAAACTATGTCTCTAGTGGCATTATTTGGTGTAACTTCATTCTTTGCTAACTTACCTAAATTCATGGTACCCTCCTACTCCCAGAGTTACACCGATCAACAAAAAGTTTTGAATTTGCCTAACAGTACTGGTAAATTGATCAAATGTGTATTATATCATGTTCTGTACATCACTGGTGGTTCTTGGGATACTTTCAGTGCAGAATATATGATTGCATTATGATGCTGCAATACTCTGTGGAAAACTGAATTACACCTACCTTCTCTTAACATTAGGCATCATTATAGTTTTGGATAAAAATACAATTGGATACAAATACAATATAAATTGATGAAATAAATAAACTTTTCTAGGCAAAATGGCCTGCTTCTACTGTAGTATTACTTCTGCATACAAGAAAGTTATATAAAACTAACTGTAGCATTACTTCTGCATATAAGAATGTTATATAAAACTATCACAAAACTAAGCTACTACTACATTGACCAGTTGTGCTGGTAGTGATGTCCTTTTTCACAGGAGACACAGAATATCACCATTGACCAGTTGTGCTGGTAGTGATGTCCTTTTTCACAGGAGACACAGAATATCACCATTGACCAGTTGTGCTGGTAGTGATGTCCTTTTTCACAGGAGACACAGAATATCACCATTGACCAGTTGTGCTGGTAGTGATGTCCTTTTTCACAGGAGTCACAGAATATCACCATTGACCAGTTGTGCTGGTAGTGATGTCCTTTTTCACAAGAGTCACAGAATATCACCATTGACCAGTTGTGCTGGTAGTGATGTCCTTTTTCACAGGAGTCACAGAATATCACCACTGCCCAGTTGTGCTGGTAGTGATGTCCTTTTTCACAGGAATCACAGAATATCACCATTGACCAGTTGTGCTGGTAGTGATGTCCTTTTTGACAGGAGTCACAGAATATCACCACTGACCAGTTGTGCTGGTAGTGATGTCCTTTTTCACAGGAGTCACATATTATCACCATTGACCAGATGTGCTGGTAGTGATGTTCTTTTTCACAGGAGTCACAGAATATCACCATTGACCAGTTGTGCTGGTAGTGATGTCCTTTTTCACAGGAGTCACAGAATATCACCATTGACCAGTTGTGCTGGTAGTTATGTCCTTTTTCACAGGAGTCACAGAATATCACCATTGACCAGTTGTGCTGATAGTGATGTACTTTTTCACAGCAATGTCTTCCTTCTTTATGTTTGTGCAAGCTTTCCAGTAGATATATATAAGTTCAGGCAGATTTCCCCCACATTGGGAGTGTTGTGGGTTTGTCCCTGCAAAAAAAAAAAAACTTACATTTTTTTATCATTCTATTTATTCATTTATTTATTTATTGGCATTTGATTATTGGGAAAGTCCAGCTGGGTAGAAGCCTATTTCCAATGGAGGCATGGGGAGAAAAGTTCCAAATTATTACAAAACATTTTAAGAACAATAATCAAAAATAAAACAAAACATCTGCAGTTTAAATAATTATTACAAATCAGACATAATATAATACATTTGTTAAAAATCAATACAATCATTTAATATTTAGAGAAATTTTAGACAGCCTCTGGAATTCAAGAAGCTCAGTGCAAGGGCGGTTTTAGCGTTGCGCCAAGCATCTTCACTACAGATGGTGCAGCAGCTCCATATGAATATGTATGAGGGCATGCCGCTGCACCCTCGACGTGCACAGTAAATGTGTGCGAGTGCAGGGGTCGTGTACAAGTGCTCTATGGAGGTGAAAACATGCCCCGACACTTGCAAAACCTACTATGCCTACTAGTAGAGCCCGCTGCTAATAGTAAGTCAATAAGTCAGTGTCCGTGGATACCGAAATGTATGCTAAGCATACAAGAGTGTCCACGAACAGTGAAATAAAATCGAAGTAGTAAACACACAAGCACATAGTGGAATGTAGAGCCCTGTCCCTAGAACTGTCACAATTAGATTCCCTGTCCCAATGTCCCTATTATACATTCAAATTGCAGCAATAGCGAAGGTGTAAGCAAAGCGCAGCATGCCTGAGCATCACCGCCCTCCGCCAAGCGTAGCTTACACATCATATTCATTCAAATAGAGGAAAGCAAGCGGAATCAACATAAGTGTCAATAGTGTAGTGTTTAGAGCACCCACCTATTAAACAGGCAGTCGCGGTTCGAGCCTAACAATAGCACATATCATTTTCCATGTGGAATGAATGTCGTTTTGCCGTAAAAACCGACATAAGAGTATCACACGAGATATTTAACTTAAATATAATTCAAGCAAAGTGGCACTGTGATAATGAATAAGGTACTAGTAAGCAGGTGTAAGTGCAAATAAGCAGCAGTAAAGACATATAAGTACCAGTAAGCAAGTCTGAGTGCACTTTCGTGGGTCTAAGCAGTGCCCAGCATAGGAAATGTATATAAGTATCTACAGATATATAATATATATATACATACATATATATATATATATATATATATATATATATATATATATATATATATATATATATATATATATATATATATATATATATAATATATATATACATACATATATATATATATATCTATGAAGAAAGAACGACATAACAATAAAGCATACAAAAGGAATGAGAAGGGAATCAACAGCAACCCCAGTATTATATAGTGCTGTCAGCGTATGTCATATCAAGTTGGGCAGGAGTGAGCAAAGCACTGCTACTCACACCACAGGCACGATATTACCAGTGGGAGTAACATTGTTGATTTTCCTAGTCTACTTTACACACAGAGGGTAGTCCTTGATGGGACTACCCAAAAATAGATAGACCATTTGGCCTTCTGACCATTACACAAGCAAGGGCAGGTATGTTCAAGGACTAAATGGTGGGAGAGCCTGAGAATACATGGGGTGGGACAACATATGTGTAGGGCCCCTAACGCTCAGGAGAGGGCAATGTGTTGAGGTGTGTCATGGCTGCGATAACAAGTGGACAATAGAAGGTATGTGTGTATTTTGAACACGAGTGGGGTGGAGGAACTATGGTTTTGAAATTATGGAGCCAGGCGTGCCAGGGTTGGATGGGCTCATTCTAATTGGACCGCCCCGTGGAGGTCAGCGAGTTCGTTATAGGTATATATGCATACACACATGCAGACATCAATATGTAGAAGTACATTCTCTGTAACACATTCATTCCATTTGCAGACATAAATAACATGAATGTGCCCTTACAAACCTCAACAGTAGATAGAATAATAGGTTGTGCAGAAGAGGGACGGAAAGAAACTACTAAAACACAGAAGTGTGTACAATGTCCGAAGTCAGTGCTGTGCTGACAATAATCAAATGTGAGAACTTCCCCACACATGGAATCATTCCTGTGATCTGCCTGCTACGGCAATGCCAACTACTAAACTGGTCTATTTGTAAAAGAAATACGCCAAACGTACATAATTAGGCTGTCATGTGTAACGTGTGCATTACCACATAGTCATACATATTAATTAATTGTAGTGTCATGTTAACGGGAGTAAGGATGCAATGAAGTAGAGTCTAATCTTGACATAAACACATGCGTGTCCCATGTGGGACAACCCAAAAATTGCGAATAGTATTCTTTTGGTTGCTCACGTCACCAATGTTTGTGGACTAAACAGTTGGGAGTTCTGAGGATACGTGGAGTGAGTCAACCGATGGGATGGGTCTATAGGAGTAGGGAGTGGCCAATGTGTAGTGGTGTGGATACACCGCAAATCCAACTGGAGAATGGATGACAGCAGTATTAGGGAGGTGTTGGGGTGTGTGTTTCGGGAACCAGGAGCCATGGGTATATGGATATATATGGAAATGAAGCAGCACAGCAATAGATAGTTTACTGGTTAGAGCAACCCCCAATGAACAGATATTACCGTACTGAATCCCACTGTATCACATACCATCGGTAATCTATACATGAACATATTGCGACATCTGTCTGCTGTATAACCTGCAAAATATCAATTAAAAGATAACTGGAGTGAAGTGTCAGTGTCATAATGAATAAAGCACTAGTAAGCAGGTCAAGCATATATAAACACCAGTAAGCATGTGTAAGTGCGTTTGCTCTGGGTATGTATTGCTTTACAGACACACACACTCACACACTCACACACACACATATATATATATATATATATATATATCTAAAGATATATATACATATATGTATATATATATATATATATATATATATATATATATCTATATATATATATATATATACACACACACACACACACACACACACACACACACACACACATATATATATATATATATCTATATATACATATAAACATATATATATATATATATATATATTTATATGTGTGTGTGTGTGTGTGTGTGTGTGTGCATAGATATGCACAGATATACAGCTATGATAGGAAACAGCACACAAGAATGACATAAGTTCACAGGCTATGCCAATGGAAGTGAGGAGCCCAAGCAAGAAACATGAAACACGTAGCATGACCTTCCACCCCCCAGCCAGACACGGGAAACATACACACAAACAATGTAAAGAGTCCACTGCTTCCAGGACCACAGGCAGGATACAACCGGGAGGGTACACAGTGCACCCGTGAATTATAATCTTGGAACACAGACTGGATTGTCCCTTGTGGAACACCCCAAAAATTGCCAAGACCAAAAGAAGGTGATAGACCGACCATTCTGACTGCGGTGTATACATACTTGGAATACAAGAGTTGGAAACCCTGGTGACCCATGGGCCGAGACAATTGTATGAAATGGATCCTGTGAAGTGGAGAGTGGGCAGCATGTAGTGGTGTGTCCAGAACAGACCAGGGCCCAGAGTAAGGATGGGTGCTGTTGAGGAGGTGCAGGTGGGGGAACTATGAGTAGCTACTTGTGGGTCTAGGTGTGCAGGTGTTGGCTGATGTGGGCCTATATGGACAGCCCTAGGGATGTAAGTGAATGTGTTCATTGGGCAGAGGCATTGCCCAATGAGCAGCCATACCCACTACGAGTCCCACTGCAGCAAAATGTAATCTATATGGCAAGGAATGGAATAACCAGATGTAGACGTATATATGTAGAGATATGTGTGTGTATATCTACCCATAGTGACATAGAGATAAGCCTCTCCGTAGTACAAATGTATACATACAGAGACAGAACACAGATACATACCCACATATAAATATATACATATGCAGACACCCATAGACCCATATGTTGTGATATATATATATATATATATATATATATATATATATATATATATATATATATACATAGACAGCAAAATATAAATATACATGTATGCATACATATACAGATATATCTGTATATAGTAATGTGAATAGATATATATGTGTGACTGTAAATATACACATGTATATAGCTAGGATATGATACAGCAGTTACGAGTAACATATGTTCACAGGCCGTGCATATGGGGGTGAGGGGGTCCAATAAATAAACATGTAACACGTAGCATCAACCCCCCCCACCCCCCAGATATGCCGGTGAGACATACAGACACACAATAAAGGTAAACACACCACTGCTTCCCAGACCACTGGCAGGATACTACCAGTGGAAGAGACCTGCCAGGACTAATCTTGAAACATAGACATTGATGTCCCTTGTGGGACACCAAAAATTAATGATCAGAGGCAGTCCCAGTAATGACTTATCAAACCAGCCTGTAGATGTACACAGACCAGTAGGTTGTTCAAGCCTGATAATCCATGGGTCGACACAACATAAGACATGTGTCCCAACACGGGGAGAGTGGGCAGTGTGTAGTGGTGTGTTTATACCCCACCTACACCCACAGTAAGGATGAGTGCTGTAGAAGAGTGGCAGGTGGGGGAACTATGGGTATGCAATTATGGGCCTAGGCATGCAGGTGTTGGCTGGCAAAGTCGTATTAAGACTGCCCCGGGGATGTAAGTAATATTCTGAAATGGGCATAGCTGATGCCCATACCTCTCAAGCCTAAGAGCACATCCACTGGACAGGTCATAAACCATTGAGGGAACAAATAGGGACCATACCTCTGAACTGTCCCTGATTTTCAGGAACGTCCCAGATTTCGACTCAGTTTCTAACTTATGCCCCACTTAATCCCTCCTAAAGCTAGTGATATTTGGAGGAAAGTTGGTAAATTGAGCGTAATGAATAACGACAACAATTAAGAATTATAAACATCATTTACCTCAGAAAATGTGTATGAATTCATATGCTCTGAGTCTGTCAATGTGTCAGGTTAATAGCACCAGTACTTTGAATGTGTCCCTGATGTTGTTATGCCATGTCCCTGATTCAGTTTGTATATTTCCCCAATCATATGAGAGGTCTGATAGAGACAGAAAGCACATATTCCACTGACAGCCTTAGAAAGATGATAGAATATTAGGTATGCAGTAGCATGACTCAGCTGAAGGATGTGGGTTCCAAAACCCAATTACTTGTTTGTATTGAAGCATGTCAGTTCCCATGTATTAGCCAGATGGGTGCAGATTGTAAGAGGAACACGCCAATAATATGAATCAAACTCTGGAAAGGCCTCAGATTCCGTACAGTTGAATGGCATGCTGTTGCCTAATGGGCAGCCATTCCCGATACTGTAGGCATGTAATCCGATGTAATCCAATGTAATAGGCATCACAAGGTAATATCATAACCCTCACTCCCATGCAGGGGCGTGAGTGTCAGATGCAAACACCAAATGCAGTACATTTGCAAGTGTGGAAGCAAGTGTGGAAGCAAGCGGGTGTAAGCCGGTTTGGCCACCAGTATGCGAGTATTACACTGGTAAAGTAATGTAGAGGCTAACTGAGTGTAAGAAACTGTAACCAGAGGTTAGCATTGCTTAGCACCGCTCAAACCCATGCACCCCCACTCACAACTGCTTTAATGTGCCTTAATCACACCGTATCCAATGGCCTTCTTCTGCCCAGCAACAAAATAAACGGCCTCTGCAAGGCTCGAAACCAGGACCCTGCACACACAGCTATTGTGATGTACCACTTAGCCATGGCAGATACACAGACATCGAACCTTATCACAAACATATCATCCAGCACAGTCAATCAACAGTATAGGAAATGTATTCCATCATGTAGATGTATGTGTGAGTGTTTATGTCCAGTGTATAGATACATACAGATATATATATATATATATATATATATATATATATATATATATATATATCAGGAACATCCCATGTGACAACAAAGCATTACAAAGGAATGAAAAGGGAAACGCCTGTGTTATGTAGTGGTGTAGTCCTATGTAATATCAAGACTCCCTCAGACAGATGTGTCAGTCATACACGCAAACATTTGTACATTGGCCATGTACATCAACATTAACACAACAGTTCCTGTCCAATCATTATGTGAGAACAGTACTCTTGCAAGGTGCTGTGTACGACATCATCATCATGTTAAAGGTACATGGGGTAACCATAGAGGGACTGGTAGTGTTGTGTGTACAATAGGGTCATCCGCATCACATGTACCTGGAACATTTAGGAGTCATGTGCATACTAGGATCGTGCGTCTGAGAGACAGGGGTGAGGACAACTGGAGTATGTTGTGATGCATATTAAAAGGGTTACATGTGTCCAGTGGACATGTGTGTGAAATGGACAGCTATGTATGGGGCAAATGTTGTTCTTGGAACCGATTGGCCTGTTTCTGTAGGGTGAGAGTGGGATGTGGGGGAAGGAGAGTAGGTATGCCTGTGGAGGATAGGTAAGGTAGGATGACAGACAAGACAGCATACAGGGTCGGTATATGACACATGTGCGGGGATACACCTCGGACGGGGAGGGGTGTTTGGCATTCACAAGCCCATGAGCCCCCAGATGGAAACAGTGGGATGGAGGTCCCCAGCCATAGGCAGCCACCACTGCACCAAAACAGCTGCAAAGGTGGCAGTGCTGGGGGCTGTCTAGGAGGGGCAGCCTCACCCTGTAAATGTGACACTCTGCCTTTGAGCTGGCGTATCTGGCCTCAAAACCCCTTATTGAGCCCCCTACGCACCACATTCGGGACTGTACGACAGTGGACATGTCCCTGTCTGGACCTGCTCCCAGGGGGGACAAGCCCCATCCTCAGTGGCAGTACCACCAGAAGGTGGTGCAGTGCCAACAGAGGTGGAGGTCCAAGGCTGGGCCCCAGATGTGCTGGTGCCCGGTGCCATGGCCAGCTGAAGTTGGACAGGAGGTTCTGCCGGGACATCCAAACCTGTACAGCCTATGGTGTTGCAGTTTAAACACAGGTATGGCTTAGTAATAGTCAACAGCATTCAGGATTACTTACAACAGCACACATAGATATGACCATCAACCCAACACAACAGATGGTATAAATTTGCAAAGAGAGCACAACACATGCATATATACTGCATGACATCTGTACAATGTGTAGATGACTTGTGACTGCAGCTATGAATAGTGGTCCATTATTGGCATGTCACTGAGGACCCCAGACAGTGTCTGTCATACCACTGTTTCATGTGACATATGTCCAGTCAGGGATGCGATAGCAGTAACTCATCACTATCACCATGTACTGGCTGCAATCCTCACACTATGCTCCTGCTGTTCACATATGTGTGTTCAGTGAGTAACATAGGAAACAAATGGTTCCACACACTGACCAGTCCACGGATGTCCCTACAGATATGGGTCCCTCACAAACAGAGCACTGTCTTGTCAGTTTTAAAACATGCAGAATAGCCATTACCACACACACCTTGTTAAACAGGCAGTTGTCTCAATGAAGCATAGCTACACTTACATGCTGCAGTCATGTCTGGCACATCACCCTCCTGTCTTTAGGCTATTTCCCACTGTGTATGTTGTTTGAAGAACATCCAGATATCATCTGTGATGCCGTTTTTCATGCGAATGGCTATGGGAACATCATCGCAGCTGTTCCATAAACATTCAGCTAGAGGAGGACTGCAATAGGTGCAGAGGCCATCACCTGAACATGACCATCACTTACAATATACAAGCTGCTGCTGAGAAGGTGTACACCTCCACATCCACCAGAGAGTGTGTGAGAGGGACAGACAGAGGCAAAGTACATCAGAGAAGGGCTTGGAGACTAAAACCTAATCATCATCTGTCACACACCTACCAGTACAGGGGTTCAAACCCCTGACTGATTAGTCATTACTATTACAAGTGCATGCAGTTACCCCATGTGCCACAAAGCTGGCATGTTGGTGTGCTGTAAGAACATATATGTGTGTTGGTGTGTGACATCTGCAACAGAGATATAGTAGAAATACATTAGGAGTAGCACACATGGCTGTCCACATGAATGGATGTCATTGTCAACACAACCACATTCTCTATAATGGAATCACATTGACACTCTTTGCCAGGTCCACAAATACACTCCCAAACCACTTAGTTTGCCACACTACAGTAATGCACAAGTACTACATGCACCACAGGGGATATCTGGAGGTTCTATGGGCTAGGCCATGTGAACGTGTTTGACATCTGTTAGTATGCCAATGGGAGTTATACTGGAAGTGACTGTGGTTGGGAGCATCATACCCTGCAAGGAGACACAAGGTGCCAGTACTGACATGCATGTGTGCATTGCTTCATGGGTGTGTAGTAGTTGGCTGTGCAAGATGGCTATACAATGCTGGATGAGAGGTAATCCTTGGCATCACACCACCTGACAGTGGTGTGCAGTGCGGTACAGCGGTGTAGTGTCTGCAATGTCCCACACAGATGGGTATTGTATGAACTGTCCTGACATCCTGGTTACCATTATGTATGGCCATAGCTTTGCAATCCATGCCATGTCTGTGTTTGATAGTCCTTGACATGGACATTGCCTGGGATGTGCAAGTCCCACAATAATGTACAGTGACATGTACAGGTGTACCTGGTTTCGCTGGCACATGTTGTGTACACAGACTGTTATCCACCGATATGCCAATACTGGCCAGGTGTGGCAGAACCTGCTTATAGTCAGCAGGTTAACCCTGCACCTGCACTGATAGTATGATAGAGGTATTCACTGGTGTCAGTGGCATTGTTCCATACAGGGCACATGTGTAAGGCATTGTATGGCCTCTGTGGATCACATTTGATGGCACCACATATGTTGCAGGCATCCAGTGGGGAACATAGTGAAGGCACATTGTCCACAATTATGTGTCTATTGTACTGCTGTACAGGGTGCCATGTCCTCTGCAGTCCACTGCAATCACACCATGCCTACTATCTGTCATCAATGTGCAAGGTACTAGCAACATAACGGGATATTCTAGGAAAGTGTGTTTGTGTATGACACATGGGTTCAGGATGTATTTTGGGTAATAGTAGGGTTGCATACTTTGCTCACCAAGCCATTTGTCAGATGTAGGGATATGGCTTGCCAACACAGTCCCTTGGCTGACTGACATCTGTACTCCTTGTGAGGTAGACATTGTGACATATAAGATGGACACCATATAGGAAAACTACAAAATCCACTCCCCAACATGTCCTGTGGTTAGATACTCATAGCTACCTCCAACACAGGCCCTAACAGTCAAACACACACCTGCCATGTCCTGGAATAGAACCCCTACCTAGCTAGTGTATCACACTACAGCATTACGCAGTTACAGCACACGTTATGGACATTACTGAGTTATAGCAGTCCCAGAGGTGTATGTCTAGGTGGGTTACATCAGCAGGATTGCCAAAGGTGGTCATGTAGATTGTAAAGAGTGTGCATACTCTAAAAAGCATAGTTCCTGTCTCAGGCAGACAAAGGCACACACACGCAGTTGGCTTCTCTTGGAATAGAACCCCTACCTAACTAGTCTATCACACTACATGGTCTCAGTGGTCCCAGAGGTGTATTCCTAGGTGGGTGACATCAGCAGGATTGCCAAAGGTGGTCATGTGAATCATAAAGAGTGTGCATACTCTAAAAAGCATAGTCCCTGTTTCAGGCAGACAGAGACACACACACAGTTGGTCTCTCTTAGAATAGAACCCCTACCTAACTAGTTTATCACACTACAGCAATACGCAGTTACAGCACATGCGACGGAGAATACAGGGTTACAGTGGTCCTAGAGGTATATTCCTAGGTGGGTGACATCAGCAGGATTGCCAAAGGTGGTCATGTGAATCATAAAGAGTGTGCATACTCTAAAAAGCATTGTTCCTGTCTCAGGCAGACAGAGAGACACATACACAGTTGGTCTCTCTTGAGATAGAACCCCTACCTGACTAGTTTATCACACTACAGCAATACACAGTTACAGCATGTGCTACAGAGAATACTGGGTCACAGCAGTCCCAGAGGTGTATACATAGGTGGGTGACATCAGCAGGATTTCCAAAGAAGGGCATTCCAAGTGTACTGTGGGTTGTACATATCTGTTAGCTGCGTGTACCCACTGCTTACTGTCACAAAATCACAATTACACCTGCTTAAAAGTGTCTTATGTAGTCCTAATTGACAGTATAAACAAGGCTTGTAGGTCTCGAACCCTGGACTATGCACACTGAGGTCACTGGACATACCACTAAGCCATCTGGGTTGTACACATGTTGCATGGAGTCTATAATGCACATTCTGCTACAGGTATTCCACAGTACTGAAAACAAATGGTACAGTCCCTTTGTGTACATATGTACAGTACCCTTGAATGTACTGTACTCTGTGAAATAACAAAGACAAGTCTACATCTGTACAACTGTCATACCTACATATATATATATATATATATATATATATATATATATATATATATATATATATATACATATATATACCTACGGGATGTGTACACACACACATATATATTTGCATATACACAGACACAGCCATAGCTATGTATATATATATATATATATATATATATATATATATATATATATATCTATGTAAACACACGTCTGAACACCCTTTGTGACACAGAAGGGTTCCAAAGGAACTGATGTGTACACAAAATAGAGGCATCTCTTGTGTTATAACATTTAAATCATAAGCAGTTCGCCAGAGAAGGGATGGTTGTTGTGTATGTGGAGTTTGGGGTGATGATGGCTAATATAATCTACCCCGGGGATTGTGGAGTTAGGGTGGGGGAATGATGGGTATGGACCTACACCCCAGTGGCCACTTCCATGTCACTGCTCGACAGTGGCACAGGAAAATAACATACCTAACTGTAGTCGTGCCTGACTGTGTATTCTTTACAATTCCTAACTATGTAATACTTTGTAGACACCAGTCACCACAGATGGCTACCATGGTGTGCTAAATGACATTACACATGTGTATGCCTGGCTACAGGGTAGTCACACACACAAATACGCACACACTTGCCAGTATTGTGCACACACGTCTTGCCTATGTAAAAGTAACTAGTATAGTGGTATGCAGTTGGGGTATGTGCCACAGAACACATACAATTACACTTACTGATTCCATGTCTGAGTTTGGTGACGTCACACGACCGATTACTTGCAGTAGGGAGGGGGGAAGAGAGAGGTATAGCGGTTGACAAGAATTAAGGCCAGTGCAAAAGGAGGTATCTCTTTGGAATGCAGCAAAACCCTCTGCCATGACAGGATGCAGACACAAATACACAACCACACTCAACCTATGCTGACACACACACTCAGGCATTTGCTGGGACACACACACACACACACACACACACACACACACACACACACACACACACGCACAGAGTTGCCAGTGGTGGGAACAGAATTCCTGCCTATCTAAGGATCACTATTACAGTACTACACAGTTATGAGATGCGCCACAGAGATTACACATCCCCAGGCAGTCAGACTGCCCTTCTATAATTGAGGATAACAACAGGGATACTGACAGTCATGAAGTATATAGCTGTAGACCTGTGTGTTTAAAGTAGGTGTCCATTACAACTTGTATGCACAAACAAGCCACACCATCCGCAGGTAGGCCTGAGAGGTATAGTTGTATCACAACAGGAACCTGAACTGGAGTATGGCCATCTGCGGAATAGACAACTACTATCACTATACAGGGTTACAGTGGGCATGCTCATACACTTAGTAGCACAGGGCCGTTTGGGATGCACTATGACTACAACTACACAAGGTTATATTGGGCATGCTCATACACTTAGTAACAAAGGACTTGTTGGATACACTGACTCAAATTACACAAGGTGGCAGTGGGTATGCTCATACACTTAGTAGCACAGGGCTGTTTGGGATGCGCTCCGATTCTAACCACTGAAGGCCACAGTGTGCATGCTGAAACACTTACATGTACAGAACACATTGTAATGAACTCCTATTATAAACACACAGGTTTACAGTTAGGTACATCTTACCTGTCAGTATATATGCACATCATACTGGTTTATTACCTGATACCTGTATGTGGCCTGTAAATGATATATCTGTGTCTGTGCTGTGTGATACACATGCATACATGTACATGAAGTACTGACATATATATGTTACATATACACATTCATGCATGTGTGGACATGGCAGACAATAGGTTACCTGGGTCACACAGGCGGATGCTACCTACAGCATGTGTCACACACCTTGCTGCCCTGAAAGTCATACATTGATAGCAGGTTGTGGACAGTGGCATTATATGTGGAGCAGTGGCATGTGCAAACATAATGTGTGAGCCACCTTGTGTAATGGTACTGAGGTGCATGTGACAAGATGACCTTTCCTGGCTGTGGTAGTAGTTGTCATTATTAGCAGGACTGCTACCCTAAGTATATCTCACATTGGTTATATTCACAAGTTCTGCCACTGTCCGTCACCTTACATGGGGCATTTGCTACCAAGCACATTAATGACACGCACAGTGATGTCATGATATGGGTGGCAACTGCTAGACCAAAACAATGAGCCAATGTCTTGCTGTTATTATGAGGTTGTCCAGTGTCTGTCATTCTGGGCTGTCATGACCGAAAGATGAGCCTTCAACACAGAGCAAATGCATCCATGTTACACGTGTGTGTGGATAATACCTAAGTCGCATTTACCCATATAGCTTCATTCCAAGGCAATGTCCTACACACAGAAGTAACATCCTGACACCTACATGACAATTGCATTGGATGCTTATGCTAACCCATGCTAGATGTGTGTCTTTAGTAATCCATTTGCTCAATGTAGAACCTACAATGGGGAATACCGACATCTGCAGTGAGGAACACCTGGCTGAAGGCTCTGTAGTGCACAATTGCACTACCACCATATAACTCAGATCCAGACATGTGGGCCATAACAGTGGTATGGACCATACCAGGTGATGGTGTACACATATTCATAAAGGCTACTCACATGTAAAGACCACTACTCTGACATAACGCATCACAGATGAGTCAAGTACAGGTGATAGTGGCAAATGCTGCATTCTAGGCTGTATCCTCATAGACATCCACCACCTTGTTCCCAGACTACCAACACACATCCATATGTGGTATGACATAGTATGGTAGACCACCAGATAACCCTCGATTGGTGGACTGTACCTAGGCCTACATCAACTGTGCAATGTACCCATGTACAGACAGCTGCATAATTTGTTATGCAATGCAATAATACCACTGTTTGTAACCTGCTCAGTTGTACACATACTAGGGTCCCTCGAATGTTGTCAGCCTTAACACGGTCGGCTGTTGCTGTACACCAGTAAACAACACCTTCATGGCTGGATATGACCTAACTGTACCTGCCCTGAATATGTACATCCCACACTCATACAATATATATTACATTACCATAGCTTTCATTTACCTTTCTACATACAGGTGGCTACAGTCATTACACACACGCACACAGCAGATAGCATGCTAACAGTACATAAGGTTTGATATCTATGTTGACAGAGGTAATATCCCCTCTCTACTGGTTACTCATGACACCTATCATATCATACAACACCCCATGTGGCATGTATGTCTTTAGACGTGTCCACCTAATGCAATGCCTACAAACATACCCAAATAACAGGACCATAGGACCTACACAAGACCTGTATTGACAGACTCAGGGAAATCCAGCTCTGCACTGTATGTTTTTGAGTAGTCATAGGTAATATGTTCATGACATGTACAGCCATGTGTGGCCACAGCTCCTGCATATACCCCATGTCATCATTTGCAAGCCATGAATGCTGTGTGCTGTTTGGACATTAGCCTTACTACCACAATAGCCAGTACATGCTGGGGTGAGATGTTTACAAGCCACAGACCTCACACATGCTTGAATGAGTGTACTGCCTAGCTCTAACAGAACATATTGCTGGCACTCTTCTAGTACACATGACGTGTGTGTGGCAAATATGATGTGCTCACTGTTGACCATTACAGTGCCCTGGCTTCACCATGGCACTGTCAAGTAACAGTTTATAGGAGCATGACATGGAACAATGCTGTGTGTGTCATGCTATGTGCTGTTGTAATATATGTACGCTTGACTACTCAGTGAAAGTGGTGGTGTCCTACCAGTACATGAATATAACATCCATTATGGTATAATGCTTGGCTATGTTTCACACATGGCGTGGGGAAGGTGTGGAATGTATCCTCCTGACCTGCTAGTGCACGTACTGATGTAGACTGCATATGTGTACATGTATTGCTGTTTGTGTAGATTCCATGTGTGTGCAGTGTCTGGTGTCTGAAGGTGATTGTTGTCTTAGTACATCATGCTGTTGCAATACAGCCCCAACATTGCCAACTACATATGGTGATATGCTCTAAGTACAGTAAGCCGTACAGCAGATATGGACAGATGTTTGGACATGACTACTAAGTGGTGGGGCTTCTTTGCAGATGAATGATTACTGAGGACAGCTCACTGGTGTGTTACAACCAGTCCTACAATAACTTGTGTACCTGCTAAGGTCATATTTTGTTGATTGAAATGGAAGACAGACAATGTAAAATGCTGTAAGGGTGACATCTAAGGCAAACCCCATGACACCTGTAACAGTAATACCTCCCCTGTGCATATATTGTGTATATATCAGCACAGCTGTCAATGGAAGGAATCAACAAGCATTGTACCGGATGTGATAGTGCTGTACTGCTGTAGTACCTATCATGAGATAGGCAGGTGTTTGATTCACAGTACTGGCACATGTGGGTGTGACTCCATATATGTCATGTATGGTTGGGAATACATCCCACATGTTTTCACTCTCCTGAACACTGTTGTTGACACCAGTACAGAGTGAATACTAACCGCCTGTTAACATGTACGCCCTGGGATGTGACCTGTTGTTACATAGCCTACTGATGGACCCCCCTCCCCACATACACTCACTGCACTGTAGTATCCCTGTCGATGTCCTCGATCTTAGGCCATTCCAACTACCTGTACATGTATAATCTCTGTGGCATGTCTTTTAATTGCATAGTACTATAATGATGATATGCACATAGGCAGGGGTTTTCATCTGAACACTGGCAACTGTGTGTGTGTGTGTGTGTGTCAGAGTGTTTGTGACTGTGTCTGGAATCCCTGAGTGTGTGGGTGTGTCTGTGTTTGCATGCTGTCATGGCAGTGGGTATTACCGCTTCCCAATGAGAACCCACTATTTCCACTGGCCTTTACCCTTGTCATCCAGCATACCACTCTTTTACCCACTCCATGCTCCAGGTGACTATACCTGTGATGTCACCCACTATGGATGTGACGGCTCTGAACACAGTAGCTTACTACACAGCTATCATGCTCTTGGATCATTGGAACAGCAAACATAATTGAAACATGGGTGAATATAACTGTGATGTGGAAGCTACAAAGTGTATGCAGGTATTGTCATACTGACCTGTGGGTAGTCATCATGTACATATGGGACTCCCATAAACACCAACATCCCCCGGCACATGCAACTGCAGCTGAAAGAGGAAGGCAGAATGTCAATATCAACATATTGTTAGTGTTGTTACACATGATACATGCTGTCAAACATACAAAATGCATTATAAAACTGCAATACATGGTATGTCTGCTGCATGTCAACACTACTCAACAATATTAATCTACAATTGTTTAACTAGTATATTCACCCTGTGTATCAGACCATATGAACATGTCCCTGCACCGATGGTGTGGATGACAGGGATGTGGCACAGGCATCATCATATGCACAGGGTGATAATGTTTGCCAGAGGCCTAGACTGTGCCATTGGATGACATCATGCATGTGTGTTAGGGCCTGTGATATCATTGGGTGTGTGTGGATGTTATGCGTGTGTGTGTGTTGAGGTGCCCTACATTTGTTTTTAGTGTGTGTGTATACATGCACACAGGTCTGGCATGTGGCTGGCCTACACAGGGGTAATATTGACAGCTGCAGACTGTACAAGGCAGGTGTCACAGTTCATGGTGTCCGGCCATGACCACGTGACCTGTGCCTGCCAGGGGTTGCACAGGCAACTCCAGGCAGAGGTCCAGATTGGGTAACGTCTGATGACACATGTCCACTGGAATCGTGTCCCTGTTGGGACCATCCAGGACCATGTGTATGTGGCCTGCTGTGTCCTGGTGTTGACTGCACAGCACCAGTAGCACTACTGCTGCTACTGCCACTATGGGAGCGGGCATGTGCAGTAGCATGTTCACGTAGACTGTCAACAGGTGATGCAGCTGGCCTATGTCCACGTGCCCGATGCCTCACTCCCACCAGATGTTCCAGCACAGACATTCCACACTTGAGGATTGACATGCCACGGTCAAGAACTCCCACCATGTCACCCAATCATCTATTCAAAACATCTGCAAGATGATGGTGAGCATTTGCAAGTGCCTGGAAGTTGTCAGTTAATGAATGGAAAGCAGCCCTCTGAAGCCTTAGACTGTCTCCGTTGTGCCATTCAGTACATGCCTGTGCCTTCATTACAGTCCAAAACATGCGTCTGGTGACTCCAGCTGATGTGTTTGGTCTCGCAGGGGCATGTTGGCCAGTGGTCTTCCTACGAGCTGCGCTGGGCACATGCCTGTGTGGGACATCACCAGTCTGTTGACTGGGATCATAGTGTGCAGGCACACCTTCCATAGTCACCACACTTCCCTGTTCCATGCTACCACCCAACAACTGTCCTTCCTCTATGGCTGGTGGTGATGGGGTATGTGCAGGCAGGGGAACTGTGTGCGAGGATGAGGGGGAGACAGGTCGAATGGCAACCAATGGCACAGATTCAGCCCCTGACAACCCTGCATGTGCCTCAATCATACTATCATCATCACTGCTAGAGTCTGCGGGGACACTAACATCAGGTGGACCGCAGGAGGGCAATGCACCTACATCAATACCTGTGAGGGGAATACAAGAACTGTACATTACAAGTTATACTAGACACACGCAGACAAACAGACAGAGACACACCCAGACACACAGACAGAGGCACACACAGACACACACACACACACACACACACACACACACACACACACACACACACACACACAGACAGACAGACACACAGACAGACACACACAGACAAAAACACAGACAGGGACACACACAGGCAGACAGACAGGGACATGCACAGACAGACAGACAGACAGAGACACACAGAGACACACAGACACACACAGACACTCACAGGCATACACACTACATGCAGGTGATATGGCAGATGGCATTCAGCTTAGACAATTATAGTTTCAGCCTAGGCAGTTATAGTGGTAGTTATCATACATCCCTGAGTTGCACACAACAGCATGCATGTGGTATAGCAGATGTCATGCACCTTACATAATTATAGTGGTGGTTAGCATATATACCTGTATTGCACCATTTGTGTTAGTAGCCTATGCCCCATACCTACAACACAATGCATGTACTTTGCACTGCTGCACTGCACTGCCATGGTGTGTGCAACATATGCCACACATTAACAGACCATCACTGACCTTTGTACATCTGCCACCGATGCTTTGTGTTGGCCACCGCCCCGTGTGTGAGGACATGAGTAGTAGGATATGTCGACTGCATACTATGTTTGCCTGAGCCCTAGCTTACATATCTCCCCAAAGCAGTGCATGTCTGTTCAACATTATTCCGTCTACCCCTGAGCTGAGTGTAGACATTGTGCATGTGGCTGTACACACATGTTTGACATGGCTGTCCCTACTTTGCAATGGTGCCACAGACCAGCACAAGATAACAGTACACCGGTCTGCTGTGTGGTGTATGACCTTGCCAATCACATGTAGTATGACATGTCTTCTGCTGATGTGTTGAATGACATGCATACATGTGTAACACAATGGTGCCATTTGCAATCTACAGTATGGTAATGGTGTCCCAATACAGGGACGTGTTATACTAACATGGGCCTTCAGCCAATGCAATGTTGTCTGTCAACCCTACAAATATGCAGGGACATACTGCACATTGAGCTGATGTGCATAGCCATTGCAGGGCATCATGTGGCTTCACAATTGCTATACAGTGTGAGCTACTAACACAGTTCATAGCCATGACTATGTTCACATACAATACATATGTAATGTGGAATGTGACCCACATCACTGAGGTGTATGTACAATAAACCCTAATGTGGAATGTGTGGCACAGGTCACAGAAGGGTATACGGATGACACCCCTGCACATCTGCAACCATATTACTGATATCTGGCAACTATGCCCACACATGGCTAACTTACAAGTACTCTATATCCCACATGCCATCTGTATACCTACCTGTATAGGAGCAGGCATGACAGTGATGTCTGACACCAGTGAGGTGAATGTACTGTATCTGTGGCTTGATGTGGATGCATGTGTATGTTGTGCAACACATGTATGTATTTGGATACTGTATAGGTGAATGCTTCCATGTCATGACACACTCCAGATGTTCAAGACATGTTATATGGTGGTTTCATGTTATGCCTACACAAGCTGTGTACAGGCCTGTATGATGGTTAGTGTTTCACATCTTCAATATCACCATTGCACAAAGGCCATAGTTGGATTGTGTCGAGCCAATGTACAACAGGGTGTACACACATGTACATCACTTCTACTGTGTGTTTTGCTTCATGTGTCTGGCCATCCTCCATGGCCATGTGTACACATGTTCAGTCCAATGGTTGTGATGGCCATCTTATCTCACATGTCAGTGTTATCCCATATGACATACACCCATAGATGCCATATGCTCCACTGAGGACAGGGTCATGCAGACAAAGGGTGGTATGTGTGGGATGTGAGACATGTTTTGCAGAATAGTTGAGCAGTGTTGCAGTCATCGGTGCATACATAGAGTAGCAGACTATAGTATGTGGCATGTGTGCATACATGCCTTGCATATGATGTTTCATTACATATTGTACAGTAACACGTAACTATGTGATATATGGTTGTGTTTTATGTGCAGTAGTGACTTACCAGGAAACTCCAGGCTCGTTGGTTGAGAGTTACCCACCTCCACAATACCAGCTAAAGCTTGTGGATGGAGGTCTGCAGGTGTCCCCAGGTTGGTCAGTAGCTCCTTGGTACGTGTGAGTGGGGGCTTGGTGAGTGCCCCCCCCCACCTGTTGCACGTTGTTCCCTGGAGATTGCATTAGCATGCTGTTTTGCTCATCTTATCAGGTCAGTGCAGTGTCGGCGCACCTGCTGATAGGTGTGATTGTGACAGCCAACATCGTTTACCCTCCTGCAGATTTCCTCCCACAGGGCATTCTGCTGCTGTGCATCCTGTGGCACATGGCTAAAGAGAGTTGTGTAGTTGTCGAGGAGGTATGGGATGAGGACCTCATCCTCCAAGTGGCTGTATGGTGGCAGTCTGCTACGTGACATACCTGGAAGACATAACGATGGAGACAGGTCACAGTAACTCACAGAGAAGTACAGTGGTACAGCTGAACATACATGTGTATCCCATTTATTAAGATTACAAATACGTCTTTGTAGATCTACATGACACTAACACCACTGACATGTATAAGTCACACACATTTGACACCTACTGGTGATGTGATGTTATCGTCATATATGTGTGTGTCATGCGATGACATTTCTCATACACCATGTGGATGTTGTCTTGAAGTGGGCATGTCTATTTGCCTGTAGTGGTGTCTTTACCTATCAGCACATGCCTGAATATGTTCACATTAATGCACTCGACCTTAATGCTGTGTATATGCCACATATATTGTCATACATAGCCATTAGGGACATGACCTGTGACCCTGCAGACTTGCAAGCATGTATGTGTTTTGCCATATACATCTACAAGGCACTGTACAGCTGTGTAGCATCCTGCCATTTATTGCCTGTGTTGCACATGTGTTACACATGGGACAATAGCTAGCCTGATGGTATTTGCAGGGTTGGATATCAACTATGGCATGTATGGTCATAGTGATCTAGTAGGCTATATGCCCTGGGCCATTTATGAGCCTAGACAGACAAGTTACCTAGCTGTAGGCAACAGACAGGTAAGTTTCAGTGGCCAGTTCAAGCAATGCCACAGAACAGATACACATGGTTACTGATATATTTGGCATGCGGTCATCACACCATGTCACAGAGAGGGGCGATGTGCAGCTTCGCTGGACAGGAATGCATAGTATGGCAAGAGTATGTTAAGTGTATGGGACAGGGATCTGTCAGGCATGTTGTGATCCTTGTACGAGAAAGGTGGATGTCAATGATGTATGCGTTTATTTGGGATCAGGATGTATTAGGTGCAGCATGTCCAAGACCTCTGGGTTGGACATGGCTTTATTCAGGGTAGGCTGCATGCTACATAGTGCAGCTAGGGATTGTGAAGGGTGGTGTAGGCCATCTACACATGGGCAATAACTCTTAAAGGAAATATGTGATCCATTATGGGTCACATGGGTGTTGAGCATGGCTGAGCAGTTATCTCTATATTCCTGGATGGCACCCTGTCATGATTAGGGGTGCCACATACGACTACCTGTCTTTTTTGGTGATGTAAATATCAAAGGGAAGTACTGTCCAGCTGCATCCCATACACATAGTTGCCATTATGTTGACTGCTGCCTAGGTGGTAGTTAATGGGTTCAGGGTTTGTAACATAGGGGATGGCAATGCAATACTTAGCTGTCAGATTGTGGCCATACGTTACACATCTGACACACTAAGGCCCTTCTGTATGTTGAACGCAGCACACAATGAGTCGACTATTGCTCCTAGTTCATAGTCATTTGCAGACATCAATAGGCTGATGCCTTCTGTGTTAGCCTATGTGGTATAGATAACAAAGAGGGGAAGTACCAGGAATGACCCCTGTATTACTGTGGCTAGCACAGGTTTGATGTGCGTGCATTCATCAGACAACTTCTGTAGTGTGGGTTCTGCCAGCAGTCCAGTTGCCAACCATTACTGTGACATAGGAATATACACCTAGTTTACTGAGTGTAGCTGGAACGCAGTAGGGGTGATGGTGTCCTACGACCTGGCAAGGTCATGATATGCAGTGTGAATCAACCCTACTGTCATCTACATCTGTACCGAGTACATCAATTACATTGACCATGGTACATGGCCGTACAGACCAGACTCAGCAGGGTAGTTGTGCACTATGTCCCATTATCAATGGTGTCTCCCCCTTTGTGGGGTGTGATAACTGTTGCTGTGTACCATTCGGTGTGTACACAGCCTGACATGGAGCTATGATTGAACATGATGTGCATGTGAATAGCTGAATGTTCTTACATTTGTGTAGGATACACTCTGGGATGTTGACAGGTCCCATGAAAGCTGTATGTATGGCATTATCAATCCCTCCGAGCTACATGCTCTAGGGACCTTAACCTTGTCACCACAATAAACAGAACATACTGGAGGGATAGATTCCTGTCCCAGAGACTTCCCATACTCTGGAACAGACTACCTATCTATGTCAAACAGAGCTCCTCATTAGCACTCTTCAAGAAAAATCTTGATGATTGGATGGGAAATGGGAAATTCACCCCGGGGATCACTTCTGTGGCTCTGCTCGACAGATCCGAGACCCTATCTGGATGAACGGGTGCTATTTCTGTAGGTGCGGTACTTTCCATGCCATAGTGCTGTGCAGCACAGCAGGTCTTGTTATTGCCATTACGATTAATGACACAGCTATAGAATGCTCTGTGCTTGGCCTCATAATATGTGGCTGACTGGTTTCACAGTAGCTTTGAGTGGTTTTATATGGTGTATCTGCATCTTACTGAGGCTGACCAGGGATCACCTACACTCATGTGTGTTCACTCTTGCTACAGTTACTACCTTCTTTGGTACAGTCTAAAGCATGGTACCTCCAGTTTGCCTACTTGTTTGTGTTGGGTTGACTCCTGGTTCTGTTTCAATGGCACAATCACTGCACATATGTGACTGCTTAAGGTTCGTTTGTGTAGGATTCAGCATTTGCACATGCATTGTCCATCTGCACGGGTGCCATGGCACTTACCACTCTGCTCTAAGGAAACATAACATTGGCATTGGAGACTAACTATGTGTAGCATACTGTTAGCCCTGTTTGTGTGACTACTGTGATCCAGGTCATTGGGGTCGATGGAATCCAACATGCACTGAGCGCAGGTGTTGGTACATGAGGAGTCTTCCCAGTTCATAATGGAATAGTTGAAAGTAGCCATTATTATGTTTCTGTCTCAGACCTAATCTTCCTCATTACAGCACATTATGACAGCTGAGAAGTCCACGGCCTGGTGGGTGATCTGTCTCAAGGTGCATTTTGAATTCCACTGTGGCACAAAGGTAGCTGCTCAGCATAATGCATCTGATGTTATGCAAGTGCAATTAGCATGGGGTGTACGTATCCTTCAGGAATATGGACACACCTGCGGACCAAGTGTTCCAATAAAGGATAATGGGCAAAAGGTGAGGTATGTGTTATAACATGGTCAAGCAGGTGTGCTCTCTGGAGTGTTTAAACATGCCTCAGCCACTGCATATATATGTTCTCCATGTTAGGGATTGACATATGTGTGTCCATATAGTGTTTCTGACATGTATCATTGTTTAAGGAGACCTGTAGTTTATTGCTTGGCTGTCCCTGTAACAGCAGTGGACCCTCACCTGAACCGTGCATGATGAAGGCACTATAGGGGAAGCATGAGCCCTAGGCTTTATCCTGATTCTCAGGGGTGACAGGTGCAAGCCCTGTCTGGCAAAGCATCATGGTCTGTCAACCATGTTATCCCAGAATGACAGATACTGGATACCCTGCAACATGCACCACTACACTAGACAATTGTGGAATACACTCCTTTTGACCCTGTACAGCAGTATCATTCTGGCCAATGGCAGAATGCTACCCAGGCCTTGGGATATACTTGGATGGGCTACAAGACCTGACAGTTCCTACATGTGTTTCCTTGCAGTCCAGGCTACTGTATCACAGGTCCTGCACAACAACATGGAATATGCCAGAGCCATGTGTATAGTTCAAAAGGTGGTCTGAGTGTATGAGTATGTGGCTAATCATGGTAGACAGGCAGCTGACAATATGTATGCCCTCGTATAGGTTGGTGTGTAACATAGTGCTAGAGTTTGCATTCACAAATGAGTACTGTTGGGCATGTTTCCAGTCATGTGTTCAGAGGTGTGGCACAATTATGCAAACTATGTCATACAGTTTGTGTATTTCGGTGTCTGTTTCTTCCTGCTTGGGGGGGGTCACTTGTTTGCCCAGATACTTAGTCGCGTCTGTAAATGTGTATGATTTTCGGTAGTGTGTGTGGGTGTCCTTACTGTGTTCTGGTAAGGGTATGTGTTGGTTGTGTTGATGAGCTGCATGTGTTAACCTACACCTCATGACTGTCCAGTCCAGTCATGGCTGTAGACTGGGCTGCCTTACAGCTTACCCCTGTAGCTGCATCCCAGACAATGTGTGGAGCGTGGTGTTAGGTGGGTCTGGTAGTGTAAATGGCATAGAGATTACATTCCCCCAGGATGGCCACATACAGAAAGCTAACATTAGGAAACACCATTAGCTGACTAGTGGACATGCCTGAATGAGCAGTCAGTACTACAAGTACCAAGTACTGTATTTAGTTTACGTATTGCCTATGAAGATGTTTTAGACAGTGATGCTCACATGTAAATATTTGTGTTATGGACATGACAACACTGACTATTACGGAAACATTGTAGCTACCTTTAGCAGCAGTCCTCCTCTGAGGAGCATATCACATCCTGTTAGTTGATTACAGATGATACAAGTGTCTACAGGTCTGTTTCCTTCTCTGGGTATATGCTCACATATCCACCAGGACCACAAGCTCTGCTGGGCACAGACACCCACTCCCCAAACAGAGTCATGTATCAATAGGCTCTGATGCCACTATCAGCATGATCAGGATATAATCAGATAGTGTGAGCCATCACCCATTACACATGGGCAGCTGTCTCCTACATCTTACACTCCTACTGCCGATGTTACACTGGAGTTAAAGATGATATGCAACCTGTTTCATTACCAGTGCTGTGCACTACCTTACATATATGGTAATGAGAGGTTGGGCTACAGAAACCTGGTAGTTCAACCAGTGTGTCTATACTCGCAATATCCACTCTATGTAGGTGTGCACATAGCCATTTGGCGCAGCCCTGTAACAAGGGTCACTACACATTTGCATAACATGTACACATGAACAGCTGTTATTGCTTGCAAACAATAGTAGAGAGGTGGATATTACATGTGTTATGTGCATGGATAGTTACCTGGTTCTTCCAATTATCTTTGCTATCATGCTGCTAACCTGTCAGATGAATACTAATGCTATGTATCCTATCATTGAGTATTGTAATTGCCAATAGATATAACTACTGTTTGCATAACATAACAGAACCGCTATGTAGAATAGAATACAGATCTGCCTACAATACTGTACTTTACACAGTTATTGGGACAATATCCCACAATGCACACCATATTTGCATGGTAAGCCCACCTTTAACATGTTCATCTTACTTATACACCCATACATATGGCGACTGTTACAATATATTGACATATACTATCCCCTGTTATAGCATATACTTGTTGGACCAATCCTGACACCGACAGTGGCTGGAAGCATATTGGTGGGTTCCAAGCACATATCATCCCTTGTGGTGCATGTGAAGTGTGTCGTGTGACCTACAGCAGTACACACATAGAATACTACAAGCATTACTACTGCTCAACAATACATCGCTACAAGATAGCTATTTCCACTATATGCATTGATTACACTGTAATTCTTACAGTACAGATACTACATACACAGACATACTACATGTTATACATACCGTCTTAGTAATCGGAGGTGTTATTAACTAGTGTAATACTCATTTTTGGTTCGGCTTTTAGTGTTTTGTACTGCCCTTCAGGTAGATACAGATGGTTTGAATGTGTGACAAGGCAACCTTTTATAGTTACAGATCGGTAACATGTGCTATCCCGATGGCCAGTTGGTGTTCCTAAGTAGCTAATTACATGCACATCAGCTGCGCTGCTACCGCCTTAGCCAATACCATGGCTACAGTGGAGTATAATTGAGTACTCCACTTGGGCAGTGTCCCTTTGCCTTACTTGTGAGGAAGACAGCGTGGAAGTTTTGTTTGGAATCTATTGCAACAACTGTACGGAGATGAACAGTAATATATTGTGTGTAATGCCTAGAGGAATTGGTCTAAATGAGAGTACTGCTGTTATATTTATGAACATTGCTACTTGTGCAAGGTTTGTCTGTACCTAATACTTCTGCATATGTGTCAGTCTGGCCAGGTTGTTTGACCAGCTCAAGGCTGCATAGCTATGCATATAATGTTAGGGGGTTTACAGTGTGCTTACCAGACATATTTAGTTTGGTGTTACTGTGCATCATACTGTGCTAATAATCAGTACTCGGTAAAACTTCCTTGTGTATGAACCTTTCAACCATCTGAAATGGGATTACTTCATACAAACCCTGTTACATCAGCAGCTGTTCAATTGTATAATGGCAACTATTTCACATAGGGCCATGTTAGTGTGTCTGTGTCCAGGTATGTTAAAGTTTCAGCAGATATTGTACAGTAGTTGCATAATTGGTTATGGTATGACAGTATGTATTGATGTAATTATTTTGGTTGTGGGGTAGATGTTGGTGGGTGTACATAGCACATGCAGGTGTGTAGGAACCCCTTTTATACAATGTCTATATGTGTGTGGGTGTTCTTTCCCTATGTGAACACCTATCCCTTAGTGGACTAATACTATGGTAATTGCAGGCTGATTCATTAAGGCACTATTAAATGCTTCCTGTATAGCATGCAGGTACTGTTAGTCCTTGAATCCTTTGGCAATACATCGGAATGTAATAAAGATTTGCAAAATGAAAGCTGTCTGTGTAATTCTGTCATGGATATTTGCAGTCAATGCAGTTGTGTTGGTGACTGTGTCCATAGAACATATTTGTAATAGTGTATTGGCATATACTCTTCATATGTTATGTTCATATCATTTGGGGAGGCAGAATGTGTGATTGCTATGGTCCATGTTATACTCAGATATGACCACTTTGGATGCTGTCTACAGATATGTATGTATGTGTGTGTGGGTGTGTGTATATATATATATATATATATATATATATATATATATATATATATATATGTATATATATATATATATATATATATATATATATATATATGTGTGTGTGTGTGTGTGTGTGTGTGTGTGTATATGTATATAGATATATACATTATTGCATACGTTTATCTGTACCTCCATAGATGTGTGGATGTCTTTAACCTATCTATATATCTACATATATATGTAGACCTGTATATGTCTACATGTCTCTATGTATCTCTCTTTCTCTCTCTATCTCTCTCTCTCTGTATATATATATATATATATATATATATATATATATATATATATATATATATATATTTATATGAGCATACATCTTTAATTGGATACATGGCGGGTTGTCCTATTTCAACACATTCCTCCCTTTTGTTTTTTAACCTGTCTGCATACACAGCTGGGATAGGTGCATCCCAGGTAGCTTAGTGTTGGGTTACTTTGAGGATGGAGTACATGGTTGCAGGTTCTACTCCTGGAGGGTGTTATTATTTTACCTCTCAGAGAAGGCACTGGTAGGGAAAGTGTGAATAACGCACATTTACACAGTTGTGAGCAGGTTTGCCCGTGGTCTGCGCGACATTAAGCAAAGGTCAAACGTGTGAAGCGCTTCTCCATTTACCGTGTTGCAGCACCACTTACCATTGCGCAAACACGTGGAAACCCGCTTACAACTGCTTAACAGTGCTTTAATCCACCTGCATCCAAAAGCCCTTATTCTGGCCATCAAAATAACCTAACAGTCCTCGCAGGTCTTGAACCCGAGACCATGAACACCACAGTCACTGACCTTACCACTAAGGCATCTGAGATGGTGCTTAGAGTATACGTTGTACTACAGACATTCCTCACTACTGAAAACAAACGTGACAATCAGTTGGTGTACATATGTCTGATACATGTTAATGTTCATATGTTTGTGAAAGTAGGTGTTGCAATGTGACATGACAGGGTGTATTATGAATGAGTAAGGTTCTTGCTTTGGGTCCTTTTTATATTGTCCCCATACTCCATGTATGCCCCTCCAGTTCACTTATTGGACATCCGACCCAGGCCCTCCTTGATGCATGATTGCATTACCCATCATTCCTCCCCCACCCCAATCTTCACATACACAACAACCACCCCTTCTATGGTGAATTAGGTTAATATTAATTGTTATAATACCAGAGCTGCATGTGTTTTGTGTACACTCCAATTCCTTTGGAGTGCTTCTGTGTCACGAAGTGTGTTCATAGATGCTTATATATATGGCTATTGATGTAACTGTATAATATATATATATATATATATATATATATATATATATATATATATATATATTAGTTTGTAACAGTAATACATCTGTAGACTGGAATGTGTTGGTTCACAAACTACAGTACATTACAATGTACTGTACATATGTGCACAAAGCCACTGTCCCATTTGTGATCATTACAGTGAAATGCATATGGTATAAGGTGTAGTCTCAGGACCATGAAACATATGTACACCTTGGATGGCTTAGTGGTATGTCCCATGACTATAGTGTGCATGGTCCAGGGTTCGACAACTGCGATGCTTTATGAATGTTTTTTTTTTACTGCAGAATAAGGTTCATTTAAGCAGTTGTAAGCATGTTTAAAAGTGTTTGCATGACATAGCAGCGGTTAAACACAGTTAAACAAACGTTGTAACATATAACCTGAACATGCAAACATGGCCACATCTGCTAACTACTCCGGATATATACCTGTCAGTGACACAACATCTCACTATGTGCTGACATGACATTACATTCCTGCACACATGGGTTTATATGGGTGATTCGAATATTTATTATACAGATGATTACTACCTATATATGCAAGCTGTGGTTAAGGTATACTTTTGCACATGATAAGCATCCCTGCCTTTATCGGTATTGTAACCTCGAATGCACAGATATTATGCAGATGCTGTAACTATTACACTGTTGACATTAACGTTGCTTCTGCCTATTTCCTATTTAGATGATTTCTATGTGTAAGCTAAGCTAAGGAAAGGACAGGAGCCCCCAAACTCACTGAGCTTCACATACTCTTGACATAACAACATATAACAAATGTACTGTGAAACAATACATTACATTCCTACCTATATTAGGTATAGCCCCTCACTGACACACTTCAAGAGAAACCTTGTTATGTGAATGGGTAACAGACTATACACCCCTAGGATCATGTGTCCCAGACCGATACAGCTAGGGGGTGGGGGAGCCTGTCCAGTTTGATAGCTACAAGACCTGTTGGGGGAACTGAATGGTGTTGAATTGTCACATTAACATGCCCTCTTTAGAGCACTAAGTGCACCTATCACCCTCCACAACCGCAGTCTTCAACAGCTTCCAGCAACTCTGTCTGGAATTGCTTCATTGGCTATGCTTGACAGTTACTTCATCAATGGTGTAGGGAAGGCCAACACACTGTTGCTATGCTTCTAATTGCCCTTGGGCAGATAGATAGTAGACTATCTGTGAACATCTAACGTACAGGCCATCACAGCTATACTATCTGAATAAACAGACCTTCAGATCACAATATACAGTGTGAACTCACCATGTAGTCAGGAAACAGTTGAGTACAGCAAGAGCATACAGAACACTGATACTTAGTCACTCTAAAAGACTATCCTGGAAGCTAGAAGACTTGTATAAGTTTAAGGCTTTCTATTGCTTACCACTAGGTCACCTACAGGGGAGATGAAAAACAAGCACAGATGGGGAACATGCATGCAATGATACCATTCCGGCCTATGTGTCAGCCTTATGCTTTGGAATACTGGGCAAGGCTATTGGCACCCCCATGATGCCTTATTTAGGAGAGTCTCAAAGGTGAATACCAACTCCGTACATAGCACAATAGCAGATTCAATGAGGTTTATGCTACTCAACACCAGGGGTTGTGATCACAACATGCATGCACTCACAGCACTCCTCATGATGGACAACATCAACATCTGTGCATTAACTGAAATCTGTCTTAAGGCTCCTGAGAGCACACCTGCACTACCAGACTATAACCCATACCACACATTTCAGCCACAGAACATGGACTGACAGACATGGAGGGGCTGTATCCATATTCATCAGGTATACCTACACCTTCAGGTTAGTGGGGCAGCATGATACCTCTGTGATCATCCATGTGCAGCTAACATCAGCCACAACTGCATTGTGGAATGTGGCCTGCTACAGATCACCCTCCATGACCCAGGACCTCCACTTCACCTACCTGGAGACAGTGGAGGACATGACACACTCTGGCATTTGTTGATGTCACCTACCATACCATTAACTGGGAAGCGTTCTCCGGTAATCACTTCCAGGACCAGCGCTTCTTGGAATGTATCACCTCATATGCCCTGTATCAGGTGGTAACCTCCGTAATGTGGGGTGGAAACTACTAGATGTGGTCATCATCATCATCATCATCATCAAGGGCAACAGGTGCACCACAGTGCACTGTTTCCACACACTAGCATCTCCTCCATCCATGGATACCACAGTGTACCTTTCCTACAGCTACATTTACACTACTAGTGACAGGAGTGGGAGGTTTCACAGCCCCCACACTAAGGGGATTGTGCCATTACTGGTAAACCAAGACTCACTCCTCCTAGACAAGGACACCGGTCTGGTGGACCTCTGCAATAAACAGGTTATACTACAGATGTAGGACAGTGTTCCAGACACACAGCAAATCCCACGAAGGGCAGACATCCGTGACCACTATTAGTATGATACGTAGGTCCCTCATGACATCATCCAAGGCTAACATCAGCAGGAGAATATGCAAGGATTCGAAAGATAACCACAAAGCCTTATTTGGCTATGTCAAGGATATACGTGGTGACACACAGATTTGCACCGTGCCAGTGAAATATAGCACAAAATATGCTGACCCTACTGATATCACCAACATCCTTGCAGATACATTCGGTGCATACTTCACTCCCTAAAGAGCACTACCCGAAAGGTACAGTATCCCAACCATCAGAGACACACAGGTGGAAATGGCCCTCTCTAACAGCAGAACACAGCATCAATGGAGGCAGATGTTGACCCAGACTGCATCTTGCAAACTGTACAAGACAGCCTGCCCCCCACCTAATTAAGCATTCCTACCTCAGCCTCTCCACAGGCTACATGCCCATACAATGGCATGTGGCAACGGTTATTCCACTCCATCACAGAGAAATCACAACTGACCATGGTAACTACCACCCCATAAGCCTGACTAGCCTGGTCTGCAATGGTATGGTTTGCATCCTCATGGCACTCATTAACAATGACATTGGTAACCTTCGAACATGTGACCCAACCCAGGTCTGCTTGGTTGAGTGCAGTTCATGCCTACTGTACCTGTTTGACATCTTACATACAGTCACCAAGACATTAGATGACAGGGGAGGTGGTTGACGCATACTACCTGGACCTCACCAAGGCTTTTGACACCATGCCACACTCAGGTATTATTGATAAACACACCAGCCTATACATTCACCCATACTTCACAGGTTGGGTTGCCAACGGGCTTACACACAGAACCCACATGGTATGACTAGCAGTCTCCAGGTCCAACTCTTGAACAGTCATGACTGGTGTCCCACAGGACTCAGTCCTGGGAGCCCTACTTTTTGGCATATATGTCTCAGATGTACAGGCAAACACAGGTGGACTATGGCAGACCATGTTTGGCAATGACTGCAAACTGGGAGCCATGATTGATAGTCCAGCTGACATGGACATCCCTCAGGGGGCCTCACAGAGAATTTCGCAGGGTGCCAACAACACGGCCTCCAGTCAAGTGCCACTAACTGCATGGTCATTCCATTGTGGAATTGGCACCCACATATTAACACATGAGCGGCAGCCACTTTAATACAGACAAGGTAATGGGATATCTGGGGACTAAGGTAGACAGTGATCTCCCCTGTGGCATTCATATCTCCACAGTAGTTAGGACATCCTTCTGTGTAGGCCATCTGACTACTAAAGGATTCCCATCTAGACATACTGAGGTTATAGTGCCCCTTTACTCATCACTCATCAGTCTCATCATAGGGTATAATAACCCATATGGAATGTACCTCAGAGGACACGTCCAACAGCTGGGGGGTCCACGAATGTACCTCACCAAGGAGAATACTGGCCTCCAACATATGGCCTATGCAGCCAGACTGAATAAACTCCTGCTTTACTCAGTGGCATCTCGTTTACCCAGAGATGATCTCCACTGACCAACACAGCCATGTTGAATTCAGGCTTGATGGATATGCTCCACCTATGGGAATCCATGTCACAGTGAGCCACACACTGAAGTTAGCTGACCTTACCACAACAATAACCAGGAGATGCTGGAGGGACAGCTTCCTGTCACAGACACTCCCCATACTTTGGAACAACATCCCTAACTACATTATACAGAGCCCCTCACTAACACTCTGCAAGAGAAACCTTGAAGGGTGGATGGTGAACAGTAGATGCACCCCAGGGATTCCACCATTGGCACTGCTCCACAGAGGGATGGTTAATGAATCAATGGGGTGGCAAAAGCTGACACATTTTGGCTGGCCTTATGAATGGCCTCTGGAAGTTGGCCAAGTACCTACCTATGAATCTATACATACAGCATCTGCATATGCTGATAGCTTAATTTATTATTCAGGTGTTAACTTACCCTGTGCCAATGGCTGTTGTGTGTGCAATAGTTGAGGGCTGCCTATGTTGGATGCACACAGTAGACTGCCTATACATGACATTTACAGGTAGTCTTGTGTGCGTGCCATCCATTTTTACTGTGTGTGCAGGTGGAGAAAGGTGTCAGTCCCTAGGTGCCTACACTGTTAGTGTGTGTGCTATACATTTCCTCTTTGCCAAGGCATGGGCGTACTGGGCATGCCTCCGTCTGCCTACTGGGGCTGGCTCAGAGAGTTCATGGTCTGAGTACCTCTGTGCCTGTGGGGCCCTTGGCAATGGTAGTGGGCTGTGAGGGCTTTCACCATTCTGTCCCTGCTGCAGCTGTTTCCGCAGGACCATATTGTGTAGCATGGCACACACTATGAAGATGTGGGCACACGTACCTGGAGAGTACTGCAAGGCTCCACCAGATATGTCCAAGTAACGGAACCATGATTTCAGCATCCCAGACACATGCTCTATGATGATTCTGGTTTGTGTGTGTCCTCATTATGGCATTCCTGCATGGGTGTGTGTGCATTTCTGATGGGAGTCATCATCCACGGTTCCAGTGCATAGCCAGCATCCACCACCAGGTGGCCATTTGGAATGTCCCCCCTGGAAAATAACTGATACAGCTGTGAGGCATGCCAGATGTGGGAGTCATGATAGCTTCCAGGCCTACCAGCACACACATCCATGATAATGCCCTGGGCATTGCACATGACCTGGCAGTAGATGGAGGGATATCCCTTATGGTTTATGTAGTGCCTTCCCTGCTCACTGGGTGGTGACTTGATGTGTATGTGCGTGCAGTCTATTGCACCCAGTACCTCTGGGTATTCTGAGATGCATATTGCTGGCCAACTCCTCCTGTGTTCAGGGGAAGTATATATGCTCATTGGCATGTGGTAACATGGCATCCAGGAACTTGTATAGTACCCTGGATGCTGATGCCTGTGAGATACCCATAATATCCCCATTTGGTCTTTGAAAGGTACCTGTAGCTAGTATTCTCAGGCTTACACATACCTTTGTATCCACTGGGATGGGTTCCCCTCTGTTTGTTCTGGCTCTGAGGCATGGCCGGCACATCTCCACAAGTTGCTGTAGGGTGTCTCTGTCCACCCTGTAACACTCTACTATCTCCAGATCATGTAGCCCCTGGTAGGTTAGCCTGGGTCTGAACACTCTCCTCCTCCTCTGGTGCCTGCGGTGGTCATGTGCATCATCCTCCACACCACCTTCAGTCTCCAACACATGCTGGTGGATCAAAGCTATGGCAGCCCCTAACATGTACATAATAAAAGTTCCCAGTCCATATACACCACTGGTGCAGAGTATATGGGAATACACAAATGTGTGTGAGGTGCTTTCACACTTTATAGTATTGTGCTATGGATGCTGCTGATGTAAGTGGGTGTGTATGAACTATTCCAGCTGCTACGTATCTTAATTATGGGTTTTGAAATGAGTATTGCAAGTGTGGGGCCTTTACTGTGGAGATCTACTTGCCTGCCTTGATTAATCTGTTGCCCTTTAATTTACTATTAGACCTGGATCCCCTCCCATTATCAGGCATGCATCCACCTGCCGTCTTTCTTGTTCTGTACTTTCCCTACCCAGTCATGGCGAAATGTGCCTTGTAGCTGATATACTGCATATCGCCTTTGTTCTGCTTTGACACTTTGCTGTTTTCTTTGCAGTACAGCCTCTCCCCTTCCCTGTTCTGCAGGTAGCTGCTTGCAGCCTTGTTAGCTGTTGTCAATGGCCCACTGTAGGCTCCTAGGTGTTAATTAGTCATTTGTACTCCAATTTCAGTGCTGCGACATTTCCTTATTTTTTATCTATATCCTTCCTGTTTTGGCTGCAGTGTGCAATGCACATACCCGTTTACCTGGTTTACGCGTGTTTTCATCTCCGTTCACATGCATACTCAGTTACCTTGTATACTCTCAGCTAAGCATGGCTATGGGTGATTTGACACACCCCTATCCTTCAGCTTTGCCTAGCTAGGGGTAGACCGGTTTAGCAATGCTCCAATGTGCTTACAGCAATGGCGACACACCCCTCTCTTGATGTCATCTTTATCTCAAGGGCTCACCTCGGTGTTATAACGCTACACTGTGAGGTGCTTCCTTACACCAGCGGGGAGTCTGCAATTCACTATTCCTCCTCTCATTTGCATGGCATTGCCTACTAATTCCTAGCTACTGTGCATAACACTGTCACTGCCCCTTAGCAACCCATGCTCCGTGAATATGGTGTGGCATGCCTGCCATTGAATATTATGGGGAAACCGTGATATGTATTTCATTGCGGTTTTATTCTATATTTTTATATATTCCTTGCGATCCCCTTTGCACACCGCTGCCCTCTGCTTCCACGCCACGATAGTGTGACTATATATATATATCAAATGTTAATTTTATATTTTGTACATTTTTTGTATGCCACTGGCTATATATTTAGCGATTGGCATATATTAACATTATAATACATGTGTTTGGTTGGCTGTCATTCCTCCGATTTTATGTTTGTAAAAATGTAACCCATTTTCTACAGTTTACATTTCTGCATGCTTACACTATGCCTGCACCACTTCCTGAATTGCTACATACCTTCATTTGCATGCTACACTGCTGCACATGGGGTAATTAGCATACATGGCTCAGGAGTTGTGCGGGCATAGCATATGCAGGTAGTGCACATGGAAACAGCTCCTACCTGAATCGCTCGGCGGCCATATTTGTTGTTAGAACGCCGACGCTACACCTGCACCTGGCGCAAGCTTCATGAATCCCAGGGAGTTTGTAGAGAAATTAAAGGTAAGTTAGTCTAATACAAATAGGAATTGCAATATGAAGTGAGGGAAAAACAGGCTTATGGTATATTTAGAGAAAAAGTCAAGGAAGAGAATTAGATAGCAGTAAGGAAGTAAGTGAAGAAGGGAGAGTAAGGAGGTATAAGGCATGAAAAGGTACTTGTTCACATTTAGGGATATAGTTTATCCTGGATATAAGCAAGAATACAGCCAGATTTTAGCTAGGAAGTCTTTCAGAGTAGTTTTGAAAGATGGGATTTTGGGGAGAATGCAGTTTAGGGATTTTGATCATCATTTGGTTTAACTTTGTCCACTCATAGTGGAAGAACTCTGGGTATGTAAATAATTCAAATGTGCATCAAACACAGGTGTGTATCTCTGTTTAGTTTAAAAACTACATATACCAGACATCATGGAATAATTGTGATACTTTTTAAAGTAAAATGTGTCATAATTTCAGTTTCAAAATTTAAATTATCTTCAGTTATTGAGAAAAAATATATCCTTACCAACCAAATAATATGGAATAGATATAAAATATATCCTTACCAACCAAATAATATGGAATAGATATGTCATTAATGTTTCTAATTCAAAGTAATTGATGCTCAGAAACATGCATTGTTAGTTTACATAATGTCTTAAGAGGGTTTTGTGCACTGGCAAAATCTGGTGAATTTTGTTGAACCATGGGTGCATGATAAAATGTATTTTCCACAGCAAAGTTTGTAGAAAATAAACATTCCTGATGGAAAAAAATCATCATACTTGTAAAACAATTGAAGGCATACGTGTAATTTTTTCTGCACTTTTTGTTTTTATTACCTTGAAGAATATGCAGTTTGGGTCACCTAATATTCTTTGATGTTAATATTATTATATTATTAGATTATTATATAATCACTTAGCCTATTTCAGGAGTAAAATAGGTTGTTATACATGCTCCAAACACTTCAAGTTTCAGTTCTTTAGAAAAGAAATAAATCTGTCATGTTAATCCTACTGCTTTCAAAACATAGATGATTCCTAAATCTTCTATTTAAATCCCTGGATTAACTCTTAAAGAGATCATATTAATCTGAGACTATGTGCATTTAGTAAGGCTGTGATGTGAATACACAAAGAGAATGACAACACATAAATTCCATGCTTGGATGTTTTGTCTACTGATTCTTTAACTGACACCATGTAAAACTCAAAATGTTAATAGTAAGATTGTACTATTTTCTATATTAGTCCAAGTTATTTTTCCAGTACTAATACATCTAATGTAATTTTCTTTCTTTCTTCATTTCTTCCGTTCATTCTTTCCCTTTTTTCTTCCTTCATTTCATTCATTTTCTATGCTTCTTTCTTTTGTTCATTCATACCAAGATACACCTCACAGCCAAGGTCCTCCAATACGAAAAATACAATTTATTCACAGTAAAAGGTTAAGCGCTTTCATCAATCGACTTCATCAGAACCATGACTACATACAAAACCATTACTTAAATATAAAAACCTTAATCATAATTGGATAAACTAATAACCAATAATTGAAATGATCTGTCTTTAAAGTGGAAATTCCAACTGCAAAGAATAATGTAATGGATAAAACAATAGCATACTATATGTTGCTTTAAAAATAATCACACAAAATACAATAAACGAATATATATATATATATATATATAAAACTCTATGTTATACTAAAAATGTTAGCTGTATCATAGGAACACCACAAATACATACGTAATATGCATAGGTGATCTGAAATAACCCAAACATGAAAAATAACACAGTTGTCCCACAAATTGGAATGCTATTAATAATAAGGCTGTTAGTATATAATCAAATAAATACCAATACATTATAATTTATAAGACCTAAATTTCAGCTCTGATTTAATGCTAACATGATCATTAAGCCCAGGTGGAACAGTAGCATTTAACTCTAACTGCCATCTAGCTTCAGCCCTAAGGAGTTGATTATTAATAGCATTCCAATTTGTGGGACAACTGTGTTATTTTTCATGTTTGGGTTATTTCAGATCACCTATGCATATTACATATGTCTTTGTGGTGTTCCTATGATACAGCTAACATTTTTAGTATAACATAGGGTTTTATATATATATTCGTTTATTCTATTTTGTGTGATTATTTTTAAAGCAACATATAGTATGCTATTGTTTTATCCATTACATTATTCTTTGCAGTTGGAATTTCCACTTTAAGGACAGATCATTTCAATTATTGGTCATTAGTTTATCCAATTATGATTAAGGTTTTTATATTTAAGTAATGGTTTTGTATGTAGTCATGGTTCTGATGAAGTCGATTGATGAAAGCGCTTAACCTTTTACTGTGAATAAATTGTATTTTTCGTATTGGAGGACCTTGGCTGTGAGGTGTATCTTGGTTTGAATTGTTTGGCAGTGTTACACCTGTTTTGGCACCTGTTCCTTTTGTTTTGTTCATTCATGTTTCGTATGTCCATCATTTTGTTGAACAAACTTAAGACCTAGTAACCATCAATGGGTTTGCTTCCATAGATTCCAGGTTGGAAATTATAGGTACCCATGTAGTCCTCTAGTGGGAATTTATTCCGTTAAACATGTAGATTTTTGAGACCCAAAATTGTCATGTTCATAATGCAGTAAATATTAATCTTTAATGAGGTCAATTGTCTTTATGTGTTTAGGTCACTGAGAGGGGAGCATAGGGTTTCAAACAGTAAGGGGTTATTTAATGCTCTGTATGTTGGGCATAGGTCTTATATGAGAAGGTAACAAGATAAAAAGAGAGATAAAAAGAGAGTTGCTATTGTATTTGGCTATAAGAAAACTATGAATCTCTTTAACTCTTCTTTTGAGGAAGTTTATATCTTCATCAACAGCACCACATGGTGTGTTAATAGGTTATGGAAGATGGCTGAATACTCTGTAACTTGTATGTTAACAGCTTTATACAAGGGGCAATTACCCCCTAATATTTTTTTCAACTGCAAAGTGGACAGCTGCAAATGATTTACAGGCAGTAGAGGCTACACAGGTATCATAAGAAAGATCATTGTCTAAAAGGACATCGATGTATAATCAGTTTTGACAACTTTGCATTATTGCCCATCAGTATGGAATAATTTATTTTTTATTTATTTTGCCAAATACCAACATTTTGCATTTTTGACATTAAAGTAATGAGAGCAAGTCAATTTCTACTGTGCTATTCATATGTGTAATGTTAAGTGCTATTCGAATCAAGCTGCTATTAATGGGGTTGTGAACTACATTCTGTTTGAAGCGTTTTGCATCTTTGTTGAGCCAGACACTGAAGTCAGTTTTGACATATTTGAAAAGATGTCAAAAAGGAGTAGTTGCAGGACAAAGCACTGAGGGACCACTCTGATGTTAGGAAACAGTATCTGCATGACCATATAGTTAGCTGAAGACCTGGACTGATAAAGCAACAAATACCTTTTGATCCCTGCATTTATATATGGTTCCATCATAGAGTATAGTGTATACACTTTTGCAAGATTGAAGTAAGCTACATGAACAGATAAATATTTATCCAGACCAGCAGTCACATTCTCAAATAAATTTATGAGGAAAAGCATAAAAGATCGACCTCGACAAAAAATCTTACTGGATCACAATAAACTCGTGAGACTGATGGATCTGTAATTATTTTTTCAAGTAAGGGGTCCCCTTGTTTACTGGAACTACAACAGCCTGCTTTCAGATATTGGGGCATATTTTTAGTCATTTATTAAGAATTTGTGTAAGCAGGTATACTAGTTATTTTAAATGCATAACTTTGGATTACAAGTACCTAATCTGGTTTCTGAAAACTGATGATTCCCACCTTACTGATGGCATAGGTGACAATTTAGGATGCAATTTCTAGTAAATCATGTTACAGGGAGAAAGAATGGATGTGGTTATCCTCTGTGACCTGAAATTTGCTTTGTATCTGTATGCATGTCTATTAGCTGTGATGACTCTGTTATGGTGAGGACAACACTATGTTGTTGTAACATACTACATTCCTGTTCTTCAATGATACTTTTGTTTGATTATTTATTTATTTTATCATTTAATGACTTCTTTTTGGACAGAGATGATACTAATCATGCTGCATTGGGCTGGGGAAAGCTTGAAAGCTTTGTGCGCCCTTTTCTTCTGTTTTAATACTTTGATGATTTTTAACTCCTCCGGTTTTGTTACAGCATTTTTCACTACTTTTATGTTGCATCAGGAAGAATTTATCTATGCAATTATTTAAAATGTTGTAGATGGCCCTGCATCATTCACCAATAGACTGAGAAGTGGAGGATGGGGCTAGTACACTGACCCTATTGATTTCATAAGGTGATTGTTCAGGGAATCATAGCTTTATTTTGAAAAATTCTTAAATATGTCATAATTTTTATTATATTTGGTTTGGTGTTCATGAGAAATATGATGACATTGTGGGAAGAATGGTAAGGAGAACAGTTCATGGGTTCATAGGTTAAAAGGTGTGTATTACACTAACAACCTCTAGGACCCATATAAACCTAGGCATACAACTCAAATACGACCCGCATATTTGATCTAAATATGGAGTGATTTACTGACTGCCTCTGTCCATTAGAGATATAGGCACCAGATCAGGAGTGGATTTCTGATAAACAACCCATTTGTCCAAGTTGTACTTAAACAGGGACAGGGAGGAACTCTGTTTCAAATGGATGGGGATCCTGTTCCAGAGATTGGGAATTCTCTGAGAAACATATCTGTCTCTCCAACATGTCCTATTTGTGCCACAAGCAAAACCTAGGTCTTTTAAACTAGTAGTTATGATATTGTTTGTTTTGCGGAAGTGCAAAAGGTGCATCAAACCAGGGGCCAGGGACATTTTGTATGCCAGACAAAGATCATCTCTCAAAAGTTTATATGATACTGAGTAAAGAGACAGGGCTTTGAGATGATCGGTGGTGGGCATTTTGTTTGCTCCCTGTATTCTTTTGGTAAGGAACTTTTGTTTATGTTCCAGTTTCTGCATGTGTCAGGTCAGGTACATACTGAAGGGACATTATTCAACATGATGGGTCTGATGAGGGCTGAGTACAGTGTCTGTGATGACTTATTTGGACCTACATGTCAAGCCCTTGCTTATAAGTTGAGCAACACAGAAGGATTTTTTTACTACCATGGACACATTCTGGCTGAAGGCTATGTTACTGTCTGCATGAATTCACATACTACTGAATTAACTTTTAGGAGTATTTTATTGATGATGTAGTTATCCAGGGTGGTAGACTTCATAAAAGGTACTATAATGCATTTCTTGGTACTGAGTTTTAAGCCATGGCTTTGACACCAAGTGTTTGTCTATGTCAGAACTTCTTGTAAGGTGTTCTCATCTTGGGAGGAATTCAATGACTGCTCCCAGTTTGTAATCATCTGCAAACTTGGTTAGCCAGAAACCATTGACATTGGCTTTGGCATCCAAGAAGTAGATGGTCAAATAGAAGTGGGGCTAGCACAGAGTCTTGGGGGACTCCACTGGTGACCAGTTTCTTAGTGTAGGTGACCTCTCTGATTCTAACCTCCTGGGTCCTATGAGACAAATAGCTTTCCAGCATGTTATAAAGGGGTATATTCCTAGTTTGTTGACAATGCCTGAGTGAGGTATTATATCAAATGCTTTAGCCAGATCTAGGTAGGCAGCATGTACAGTTTTTCCCTCATCCATACCTTTTCAAAGACGTCCACCAGATTCAGTAACATGAGCTTTCTTTGACAAAGCAAAACTGGGATGGATCTGGTGTATATGTTCTTGTTTATAAAGTAAATAATTATTATTTCAATGGCTTTGCAAATAAACCTAGTCAGACTAATGACTCTGTAGTTTCCAGAGTCTGGTTGACGGTCTTTCCTTATGAGGGGGTTGACTGTCTCTCTCCTCCATTCTTGTTGCACAATGCCTGTTTTAAGACTATAGTTAAATAATGACTCCAGGGGTTCTGATAAGTCATATTTTAGAATATTCAGGAAGCATCTTGGGTTGTTATTGGGGCGCTTTGAGGCTGTGTTCTTGTCTTTAGTGAGTGCAGCCAGTACATGCTCCCTAGTTATATTTGGAGGGGTTATGTCTGAGGGTATTTCTTGAAGAATGGTTGCAAGTGAAATGGGGTAAAGTTGGAACTGAATTTGTCTTTTAACAGGTTTCCTATATAGCCAGGCTCAGTGAATGTGGAACCATTAACCACCAATTCAACACACTGCTGTGTGCTGACCTTAAGGTTTCTGGTTAATCTTTACATGGGATGCTATCTTAACCTCAAAGTTGGCTTTGCTTGACCTATTTAGCCCTCTTAGTTGTCTATTTAATTTGATGAGAGAGTTTTTATCTTTCTGTGAATCACCCTTCATGATTTGTGCCATTTTTTTTCCTTTTGCTGTATATCCTGTTTAATTTGGGGTGCCACCAGGGTTGTTTGTTTCAGGTTCTAGTCTTTATCTTTCTTCTAATAGGTATAGCAGTCTCTATGCAGTCATTGACATGGCTGCACAGACTTTCTGAGAGCAATTCAGCATATGCTGCTGTGTTCTCTGGAATTGGAGTGACATTGAATCTTGACAACCCATCCCTTAATAAAAGGTAATTTGTCTTGGAATAGTTCCTAACTGTTACTGGTTTTAATGGGATTACTCACTTGATTTTAGTTTCAAAGGAGATAGCATTATGGTTGGACTCTACCAGGGAGGACGAGACACTGGGGGTGATGCATTCTCCCATTTTTGTGAGCATGAGGTCCAGTATGTTGGAGCCTCTAGTGGGAATATTCACTATATGTTTAAGGGCATTTATATTTACAAAGTCCAGGTGTATGTGCCTGTAGATTTGAGGCTGTGTAGGTTTCCCAGCCTATAGAGGGGTAATTTAAGTCTCCCGTGAGTAGGGTATTGGAGTGGATGGTAAGTGTCTCTAGAAGGTCCAAATAAACATTGTGAGCTACTTGGCACATGTAGGGTGACCTATAGCTGGCTAGGATATGGCATGGGATTTTGTCTATGATGATCTGCACATAGAGAATCTCTGGCAATTCATCCTGTTTGACCATCCTAGAGGAACGTCTGTTACAGATGTATATCAAGACACCTCCACCTTTAGCCCTTGTCTGTGCATCTACTGGCCTAACAATGCGGAAGATACTGAAATCTAAACTGCTGGGGTACTCTCTTCCTCTTTAAGCCATGTTTCAATAACTGCACAAATATCTTTAGTCTCAAGTGTGAGGGCTTGAAAGAATGTAGATCTTTATTTGGGCTCTTGGCATTAAACAACATTTTGAGGTTCAATTGAGTTGATTGTGCTATGTTGGTAGCGTTATCATTTTGGCATTGCATAAAAAGTCATGTTGGGGATGGATAAAGTTTTAGCCAATATTCAAAAGCCTAGAGGGGAAAGGTGCTGACCATCCCTGGCAAAGCAACACTGTCTGATAACCATGTCCCCCCAAGCTGACAAATATTGGATCCCCTTGAAATGAAAGGAATGAGTAGCTTAGTGTGGCTGGCAGGGATGTTTGTCAAGATGCTATCCTCTATGTTTCTTATCTGTTGTTGACATGTTACCATTTGTTGAAGTTTTTTAACTTTTGTGAAGTCTAGTATTATTCTGTCTAAGTCTTGGTTGAAGCATTGTTTCCCCTATAAGTGGAGGGACAATTTAGGTCAACAGGTAGAAAAACATTTTCTATTATGGGAATAGTAAAATTTATCAAAGAAATATCAATTGATGTGACACAGAAGGGAGTGCAGTAATAACATGCTAGAGAATTGCATGCTGTGCTGTTTATTTTACCATTATGGAGTACTTCATGTCCACAATGTTTTCTGTAATCCTGCTTTTGATGGATTGGCTTATGAAAATGGATACACCACCTCCTTACCTGGTGGGATGGATGGAACAGAAAGAGATATAACCATGTATTTTTTGAATGCAAGAAAGGTTTTTAAACCATGTATGAAAATGTTCATTATATCATGTGCCATTTATGTTAAGCTTTGCTGCCATGTACTACATAAAGAACAATTCATAAAACAGTACAGACTCCAGAAGAGATGTATCCATCCATCCATCCATCCATCCATCCATCCATCCATCCATCCATCCATCCATCCATCCATATCCTTCATTTTGCCCATTTTTCCATATTAGGTACCAGATTAATGGTAATCATCATCTATAACCAATGTTCATACTGCTGGATGGCTACTCCTGTCTCTGTTCTTCTTCTGTTACACACACACACACACACACACACACACACACACACACACACACACACACACACACACACACACTCATACCAACCCACATCTTTTGAATTTTGGTCACAAAGACAGGCTGCATACTTCCACATTCGTTTATAAATCAATATCATCAGGCCATATAAAAATATGATCAAAAATAAAATGACTAAAACACTTTAACATGACAATTATTATCATCACTACACTTTTTTTCTTCTAAGTTGCACTATTGCAAGAAGACGGAATGAGGAAAGCTGCAGCATACTTTGAAAAATGTTGCCAATTACAAGCAAAAAAACTCTAAATAGTTATGATTTGATTTTGAATATTTTGGAGTCATTTAGCATGTGTGTGTGTGTGTGTGCGTGTGTGTGTGTGTGTGTGTGTGTGTGTGTGTGTGTGTGTGTGTGTGTGTGTGTGTGTGTGTGTGTGTGTGTGTGTATGGGCATGCCCATTATGTTAAAGCCAGATAAATGAATTACTTTACAGTGTTTTAAATTCTATACTTCTTAAGAGGAGATTTACTATTGCAATAAAAAAGTTATGAAAGTAAAACCTGAGGATATGGAGGGGAGTGATATGGTGGAAAATAAACAATGATAAAGATGGACTTGAAATTGTAAAAATAAAAAAAGAGAAAAGTGGCACAGAGAAAATATTTGTTAACAAAAAGGGGAGGGGGTTACAGAAAGAGAGAATACATAAGGTTACAAAGCCAAGAGATGTAAACCCTCTTTGTAGACAGTTTTATGAAAAGAATCCAAATACAGCTCATAAAAGAAAAATATAATGTAAGCTAACAGTGGTTTTCATGACAAAGGTATAGCATAGAAGGTCTGTAGTAGAGCAATGAGGATATTTTTATTAATTCAGTGACCCTATATAATTTAGAATCGATTATTTTGCGGCTATTGAGGTGCCATACAAATCATTCCATTGTTAATGGAAGAATCATATGGAGATTGGTTGTTAAAGTGAATGTGAATGCTGAAAAATAGGCTACCAAGTAAGTTTTCCCTACTTTCTCTAGATGTTACTATTATACTTTTTTAACTTTTTTTTCTTGTTTAGCTGACTACAATCTCATCAGAGCAGGTATAAGCAGTTTCACAGCCACTGTCCCTTCAGATGGAACTAGCACTAATGTCCAAGCCTACACCAAAACCTATATGAGCACCTACATAGCTGTATGGACTCAGCAATACCTGACAGGGCCAAATAATTTTCCTCAAGGAAGAGTAAACCTGTCTGATGGACAGCAGCAATAAACAAACTTTATAACAAAAGGAAAAAATTACTGTCCAGGACCAAGAAGAAGCAGGTAACAAGCTGGAAGCAATCTCTCCTTTGTCTGTACAAGAAAATAAGGTCACTGGTGAAATCCTCTAAGGTTAACTTTGAGTCCAAATTGGACACATCCATTAAGGATAATCACAAGGCCTTCTTCACATATGTCTGCAATCTCAAAGGTAACACCCAAATCTGCTCTGAACTGGTGGTCAATAACACCATATACACAAATGCCATAGTTATAGCCAAACTGCTGGCAGATAGATTCAGTGAAAACTTCACCCCCCTGTCCACCCATCAGTAAGCCAGGACATCCCTAGTAACTGCCCTCCTCCCCTCATCACCAGGGAGCAGGTCTTTAATGCCCTCTCAAAGGCAAAAAATACAGTCTCCATGTGACCCAATAACATCTCTGGCTGTATCCGACATGAACTCAGGCATGAGCTCTCAGCTCCATTAGGCACCGTATTCAACCAAAAAAACAAAGCCTGAGCACTGGCTTCATCCCAGCTGAATGGAGGACAGCCACTGTCATACCTCTACACAATGGTGGTGCATCTACTGACCCAGGCAATTATAGGCCCATTAGCCTAACTAGGCTGATCTGCAAGACAATGGAAAACATTATCATGGACCTTATAAACAAGGACATTGCCAACCTCCAAACGCTTGACCCCACACAGTTTGGTTTTGTCAAAGGGAGTTTATGCCTGTTAAACCTAGTTAACTTCTTTGAAACAGTCACCAAACCAATGGATGAGGGGAAGAGAGTGCACACCACTTACCTTGACCTAGCCAAAGCCGTCGACACTATTCCCCCCTCGGGCATAATAGATAAACTCTCCCAGCTAGGCATCAACCCATTTGTTGTCAGATGGGTAGCTAACTGTCTCACTGATAGAACCCACTCACTCAAAGTAGGGGAAGCCACTGCTAGTAGTAGACCCATAGCAAGTGGTGTACCCCAAGGATTGGTCTTGGAGCCTCTACTGTTTGGGATATACTTTTCTGAGGTGTAAGTTAAAAATGTTGGTCTGTGGATGATCATGTTTGCAGATGACTGCAAGCTGGGTGCTGTTTTAAATTTCCCTAGTGATGTGGACATCGTCCAAGAGGGTCTAAACCAAACTAATGACTGGTGCCAGAAGCATGGCCTCTAACTTAATGCCAAGAAATGCATCATTATCCCCTTTGGGGAAAATGGCATCCCCACTAATTATCACATTAATAACAATGTACTAAGCATGCAATCAGTTGTGAGGGATTTGGGTACCCAGGTTGATAGTGCCCTGACTTTTGACCACCACATTGCCTATTGTACGGAAGGCTTTCTACATGGCCCTCCTCATAAATAAGGGTATTTCATCCAGGAACAAGGAGGTCATAACATCCCTGTACTCCTTCCTTGTCATACCCATTATCAAGTGCCAAGTACATGCAGCAGCTGGAGAAACTACAGAGGTTCCTAACCAAGAAAACCCAGGGCCTCAAACACCTATCCTATACAGATAGGCTAAATGCCCTGTCCCTCTACTCAGTCTTGTACAGACTGCTCAGAGGTGACCTGTGTCTGGCATACAAGGCCATCTCAGACCCAGCCTTGATGGAGTTGCTGCATATCCATAAGTCAAACTCCACTCGCGCAACCCACATGCAAGGCCTTAACCTGGTCTATGACATTAATAGAACTTGTTGGTGGGATTGATTTGTGTCCCAAAAACTCTCCCATCTGTGAAATAGAATCCCTCTCCATGTCAAGCAGAGAACCTCTCTAGCCCTCTTTAAAAGGAACCTGGACGACTAGATGTGAAACAAAAAACACACCCCTGGGATCCCACCTGTGTCCCTGCTGGACAGGGGAAGCAGGTACTGACTTTGAGGGAACACGGGCAAAATTCTTGGCTAGGCTTATAAGGGCCTCCGGGCCAATAGACTAGTATCAACCTATGAACCTATGAACAGTGGCAGATCTTGGCAGATGATACAGGGACATTTACCCTTCTCCACCCCTATTTTTTTAAATGACAAAGCCTGATGAATGCATGTTTAATAGTTTTCCATTTAGTATATGAGACTAAGTGATTTAATGAAGAACAGAAATTTAGTTTGAAGAATAAGGCTTCCAAAATAGGTGCTGAAAATGTTCTCTTTAACACTAGACATTGTTAAACCTAGTGGGGAAACTGTGCTCCAATGTGGTGTTAATGCAAGAAAATTAAGTCAGGTTCGTCATTGAAGTTCTGCTTTTACACCATTCAGCCTGTTAAATCTTATTGGTTACTCAACCAGCATTTAAGTCTGCCTTACAAAACCATTAACTAGTTCCCATTATCTGGAAATGACTAGTTCTTTCTTGCCATGTGAAGAACTCAAAGGTGTAAGGCTGCTTGGTTTGTACTTTCTAAACTGGGCTAACTGTTAAAATATTTAATTTTAATCATCTTGTCTTAACAGTTGCCTGTTTATATTTATATGTGTATTTTCTTTATTATCTCATATTTCCTTTACTACATTTTGCTAGCTTTTCCTGAGGACCCCTGTTTTCTCTTTGAAGCTATGGCTTCAAAGCTTATATTCTCATGGAGCAAATTCCTCTCACAGATTTTAACCTCAAGTCTATGATTTGATTGGGACATTTCCATGACAACAGAAGGTGTCATATTTATCTTAGTTCCAAGAAGGCCAAAAGGTAAAAGCCCAATAAAATGAAAGGCTTGAAACCTAGAGAAATATGCCTCACTCTCTGCCCTGGAATCAATATAAAAACAAGAAAGAGCAAGAACAGTCACAGGAGGGAGAACAAAAAAAGCAATGCAAAAAAAAAAAAAAAAACAAAGCCCGCACAAGTCTTATCTTACCCCCAACAACAGCTCAACCCATTTAGATACAGCTGGGGTCACTGCATCTCCCAGCTATTCCTCCATTACATGTGACCCATAGATTGAGGAAGGGGTCATCTCAGGAAGTTGTAGTAGTTTCTGATATTACACTATCCCTTCAAACTTCCTTCACCATGCAGGCTCCATATTTAATGTAGTTCATTAATTCAAGTTAATTTGAAGGTTACCTCTGCTAGCAAAATTTACTTCCCCCACTGCCCATTTCACATTCAACTCAAATTATGGTTCCTGTGGTTTTGTTATCCAGTGACTGGCCTTCTCACAGACATACAGAAAGCTGGTGCCATCACATTAATACATCCCTATATAGCAAGCATGAACTGCACCCTCAGCAAGTACAGTTTCACTATGTCCAGCCTCAATGATATAGTAGCCCTCATGGGTGCTTGATATACTGGAAGCCCCACTGGCAGCTCTGCTGATATGGCTCTCTTGTACAACATGCTTCCTGGTATTAGTTGCTCTTGCTGTTACATCGATACTCCTGTTGTCAGAGTGGCTGATATCAGACTTCACAGACATCAGGCCCCCTAATGCTGAGTCTAATGTTGGTATCCCTGTTGTCAGAACTTCAGTGTCTAACACAGTGCAACCTGGTCAGCCCATGTTCACAATATAATTGGTGTCTGCTACTTCAACCATGGTCTTCTTCGGTTTAGGAACTGGTGAGAGTGGCATCTACCAGACCATTGTTCTCTTGGCTGTTATGCAGTATAATATATTCTGTTCTCTGTTATTGTTATCTCTGGCTGTACAAGTGGAGAATCAATCAGTTCAAAGTACACAGGTCTCTCTGGCAGCCAGCAGGTCTTATCTGAGCAATACTTCTTCCCATAATTACCAATATAAACCAGCTCCTTGGCAAGTGTGGAGTCTTCTGAAGAGACCCATGCCCTCTTCAGTGATTCAGAGGAGTCAGACGTTGTTACTGTTTGCTGAAGATGATGTATGTTTACCTGATAGTTGTAAATAGGTAAATATGTAATAAATATGACCTTGATGAGAAGAAAATTACCCTCCTTCTCCTCTTGCTGAGCTCAGATTCAAGGATATTCTCCCTATAAAACAGAAAAAAGGATTTGACTTCAGATTCTGTCATGCTCTCTCAAAAACATGCCAACCAGGCAAGTCAAATCTCAAAAGAGATCTCCTGGCTCATTCCACATATGATGGTGAAATGAGAACACATGAAGCTCATGTTCTTTTTACCTGTTAAACAGACTGAAGTTTCCATCCCTTATAAACTAGTCAGTTTGGGCTGAGGTGCCCAAACTGGATGAGACCATGTGAGCAGCAGCCCTCAGCACCATCTAACTCTGCAGCTTTATTCTCCTCATATTCTAACTATGAATCCAGAGCAGTGGACATCGCCACCAAATGCATTTACGTATTCACTTCTGTGACTACAAGAGTGTGAAACTGCATGATGTAGATGTCATCAGTGTGATCCATTGATGAAGCTACAAATGCAGTGAATAATCTTCCTGGGACAGTCAGTAAAAAGGCTGTTGTAAGGCTCATGTAGCTGCAGTGAATGCAGTAAGTTCCTGATGGTGTCAGTAGCTTATGACATGGCAGTCAGGGCAACTAGGAGGGTAGATTTTGCCTTCAGGCTCAGTCAGTAAGAATGAAAGGTGACCTGAATCAGAAACCATGGGACGTAAAGAACTGCAAGCTGTAATAGGATAATAGATAATATATAAGTAGTAGAACTTTACCAGAGGAATGCAATTGCAACATAAACAAGTCAACAGAGTGAGTAGGAAAAAAGGGATAAGGGAGCAGATGAGTCACCTGGTCTAGGGTTAAATCACTTTGTTGGAGTATGGGTGTTTCCACCTGGGAACAGAGAATGGATGCATTTTGTTGTAATTGGGTTTGATATATAGTGCACGTTATGTAAAGTAAAATTATTACATACTTCCTTAGTGATTTTATTGCTAGCCAGTAATGAATGCACAAAAGGGAACACATTTCTACTAGGACAAATTGCAACACAATCCCATGTATCACAGGTGCTGACTCACACAATTTTAAAAGCTGCCTTTTACATACAAAGTAATAAGACAGCTCGAAACAAGTGTTATTTGCAGTGGAACAAAACCCTGCATCCCTCACATGAGGTGCAATTACCAACATCCCTTAAGTTATATATACCATCACAACAGTTACACAACATTTGGCACAACAGTCATGGGCAATCATTTGTTTCACTTTAATGTGTGAGGAAATTATTTCTGAGATTTTCTGTATCAAATACACACAAAAAAAGCCAACTATTAAGCATGTTTATAAGTAAATTGTGTCTCCTGTGCAATTTGTTGGTTTATTGTTATTAAAGAAATATAACTGAAATAATAAAATAATAGCTCTCCCAGGCATCAGAATAGATGGGATATGCCTTGAAGTGAGAAAGTATCAAAGAAAACTTAGATGAATAGATGGGTAGCCAGAAATTGTCCCCAGGGTTTACCAGTACGACCCTCTTAGATAAAAAACAGACACTGTTATTAGTGTATACAGAAAAGAGTGTGTAAAACCCAGAAAAAAAATAAAATAATCCAAAGAGAATCTAAATTAATGAGAAACAATGTACTGAAAACAATATATAGGTAACACTTTATTAATCTAACAACAAATGATACAAGCATATTCTTCCTCTAAGAATTTTTTCAACTTGAAAATGTGTCTAGAGTGTAAAAGCACTTGTATCTTTGGATGTTCCATTAATAAACTACTTTCTCTCTAAGGCTTTCAGTCCCTCACTTCTCTTTTGTTCACTATTATTAGTGTGTTCTTCTTAATGGCATTTAAATTGTAGGCATCCTAAGATCCTAGTGACTGCTTGCCTAGTAACTTCCTAGGTTCCTATAAAAAGAAGGAGGAAGGTTCTCAAAGGCAGAGATACATGTAGGCAACAATGTACTGGTGTGTAGAACTATATGAGAAGTACAGGGGAAGGTGGCGGTAGTAATTAAAACAGGAGAGAATTTGGGCAAGGTAGACTTTTCAGAGGTGCTACCAACACTCTTTGTTAGTACAGAAATTAAAGAGAAGAGCATGCAATATTATTTCAAGCAGGTAAGTCAGAGAGGGAAATGAGCTCAGATTAGGTAGTATTAGTACTAGTGGATACTTGGATTAGTGGGTGACCAGGGGCAGGCATGGAATATGGAGGCCATTTATGGTTCAGGTGGTGCCTATATTACTCCCAGTATGATGGCCTTGCTAAAGTTGAATGGTAAATCAGATAAATTCAGTAGGGAGAAAAGGTAGCCAAAAGGGTAGCTAAAGAAATTTTCAGAGTCGCAAATCTATAATCGGACAGGACAAGATCTAGAAAATGCAAAGAAAAAGTTGGACAGCAAATACTACTACAAGGAAATAAAGTAACAAAAAAGTCTGGAGGAAGTGGGAAAAGAACAAATTGGAATGTGTTGAAAAATGTGTGGGTGAATGCAAACTGTCATACTAAATGCACTAGAATGCCATTTATGTTTTTTTTTTTTTGCCAAAACAGCATTAATAATAAAAATGCAGCTCTATGACCCCTTTCTTTCTCTTATTTTATAGTTGCATTAGAAATGAAAGATGTGTAATACTGTGTGTGTTAACAGATGCTTTTGCATGGCTTACTGACTCATATTCATGCCAGCAGTGCAAGCCACTTTTGTCGTGCAAATGTAACTGCATATTCTGAATTCCTGCCTTACATCCTTGTAACAGTGAGACTCATGAACTGCAAGATATAGGTGCAACTTAAAGCTGTGAAGGATTGTCATGAGTGCACAACTGTGTGCACTCTTTACAAAATGGTTTTAAGTAGAGTGCATTATGTATGCACTATATTTACAGAGAAGAGTCAGAACCTCAAGCTGCTATTTATTTGTTAGTTGTTCCCTTCTTATTTTACTTCATTGTTGTTTTTCACCATTTCTTTTAAGAACTCATAAAAGACCTCCATAAGCTTAAAGTAGAGGTTTCAAATTGGACACAGCTGTCTGTATCAAATGTTCTTTTATTTTGATTTGATTTTGAATTAAACTTTAGTTTAAATTTACTTTCTTTTTGTCATGTAGTCACTTCATATTTTACTGAAACCAACTGGGCTTGATATGGTGCTGGTTTTATCATTTCATTTTTCTTGAATGTAGCAGTCACAGAGAGTCAGGTTTCTGGAGAGTTTTCTGATGTTAATGTGGTTATCTGCACATTAGTGTATATGCTGACTATCATTTTTTTGGGAAAAAAAATTTGAAACACAAACACATGCATTCCAAAAGGTGCAGATACAACACAATAGTTCAAGCATGACAATGGATGAAACAACAAAGTGCAGTGAATGTAATAACCCTACTGACTGAATCTCTTACCTGTTTATATGTTATAATCTCACAGAATTTCAGGAAAAGCACCAATGAACTCAACATGTGTTGCTCCCTTCTCCAGTGGAATATGAGTGGAACACACGTGATATAGCACTCCATCGCCATTTCTCTTCATACTATCCAATAAAGGCACTCTGATCCTAAACATTTTGCTGCTAAACTCCCTTCTATAGTAGCTGGTCAAACATGATGACAATTTGTCTAAGATACACATCCAAAATCTATAACTTTTTTCAAGATGTATGATTTCAAATTTCATTGTGTTGTACTTCAAATCTTTTTCTATACATATACTTCCTATTTCTTTCTGTTTTTGGAGTACAGTATATTCATTTCTCTCCTGCCCTGTGCTATAACATCTTTGACTGTATACTCAGTGAGTAAAATGAGACCACAGTAGGTACCCATATGTCACCGTGCTATAGCTCCTATTCAACTGTGTGCATTCATGAAGCACCTATAAGGGTGGGAAATTTACTCTCAGATTGGGGATGAGGGTAAATTCCCCACCCTTATAGCTGCCACTTTTCTTTTTTTATCTTATATTTAATTTCCCAATCTGCTGGAAATATTTCAACCAGTTACCTGCTTTCCTATTCAACTGTCTTCTATGATGAGCTCAGTCCTTGAAGACTGCCTTTTCCTTGTCCTCTCACTCAATAAAGTCTTTTACTTTTATTTTTAGATTTTGCCCATAGCTAATACCCACCTGAAAATTCATACTGCACCACTATTTTGGCTTTATCTTTAAATCCTGTGTTTTAAAAACTGATGCTACCCGGGGCTTCAAACTGAAGCAGTGTACCCTGCCTTCCATCTCCTCCCAAAAATCCTGCCCAGTAGATTAACCTATCTTTTCTTAGTCATAGTCTTTGTCTCCTATTCTATTTTCAACAATACAATAGTAAATCTTATGAAAATCAACATCTTCCAACCTTTCAAGACACACCTTTTCTCTTTCTCTCTCTTCTGAGTCACAGCTAATTCCAAGAGTGACCCTTTCGACGGCCACCACTATCTGCTGAGTTTACAAGAAAAGAGGGAAATGGCAGTAGTTTGCCAGGTCATTCGTCAATATCACACATGCATGCTCTCACATTTAAATGAAATTTAGAATACCCAATCGGCCTACTGCATGCCTTGATCCTCCCCCCCACTAATCTTGTCCTATTTGATTTATTGTGTCTGATTCCAAACAAAAGTGTCACATAACAAAAGCCTGCTTATTCAGCTATAGCCATCACTCACCGGCAGGTGTTTGTCATATATATATATATATATATATATATATATATATATATATATATATACAAGAATCTTGAAAGGGAACTTATTTTAACAAAAGTTTATGCTACCCAAAAGAGTCCAAACATTTCTCATTCAATAATCAAAAGTATTCTCCCCATTGTAAAAGGCCTAGATAATTCTGATGAAGGGTTTGTCTCAGCTCTCATATAATCTGAAGCAGGTCTTCCATCCCCTCTGATCAAGAAATCTTATCTTCTCCAATCTCTTTCTCCACTGACCCTACTTTTCTTTACGCCATCTTCTTCTTCCAAGTACATTCAAGACCTGATTGCTTTCTAAATTCATCCAATACCTTCCTCTCACTCATACATTTTAGGACAAACTACATTCAGCTAATTTAAAATTAACTTGCAATCATTAGCAAATGTCCAAAAATAGTACCAATGCATGCTTTCTCTATGTCCTAGTAGTGACTATACTCTGTGTGTGCACCTTATTTGCAAGCAGAAAAAGGCTAGTGAAGAAGGACATTCATCGCTAATGACTCTCTACACTTTTACTGTCTGTAGAGACTGATTTTCAGAGTTGTAATATAAGGCTTTTTCCAATTTCTAAACACCTGAACTATACCTAAATTCCTGTAGCTACCTAAAAAGAAAACTTTAGTTAATCAAAAGCTTTCTGAATAATAAAGAATATTGTGCCTGTATATTTTAAAATTTATCCTACCCTTATTCTAGGAAAGTGCCTAAAATCTATTAGTTATTCTCTGCTGTATTTTCTTGACAAATCTCCTTTAACCTTTGTTAACAATCATCAACATCATTAACTATAATTTATTGGCCAAGACTTGAGTGAGAATATCTTTCCATCTCTGTTCATTACAGAAATGAGTTTATTCTTATGATGCCTCAATCTATCCTCTTCCTTCACTGGAATTCTCAATTTTAGCTCTAGTAAAGGAAGTGAATAGTTTCCCCACTTGCCTACTACCATTGATGACCCTAATACTCTTGCCAACAAATTTAACCCTTCTCTTTTTAAATGTCTGTGAGGAAGTTGTCCTCAACAGTGGCCTTTCCATTCTACATACTCTTTATAGTAAAATCAACATTATCTAATGAAACTTCCTGCTTAAAATTAGTTTTACTCAGTTTGTCGATTTCCCATTAAGCTGAAAAAGAAATAATTTGATAAAGTTCATCAGTTTCTTTTTCATTGAAATGAGTGTGTCTTGCTTATGTATTTGTGATGGGGAGGATCAGAAAAGGTTTTGTTAATGTGACTCTGTGCATTTTTACCTACTTTAGTTGAGGCTGTGTCTGTGTTTCTTGTGGTGTGGGAAGTATTTTGTACATTTTCATGGGATTGCAGAACAGTGGGCTAAGGAGGTTTCTGCTTACATCTTCTGTTATGTAATCTCAGATTTTGTATATTTAGTAATGTGGAATTGCATGGCTTTGGTTACTATTCTAGGGGTAATTTTTTATTTAATTTCATTTTACATGGAACAGCATATTTTGTAGATGGAATGGGGTTCAATGAAAGGTAATTTTATAGGAATGACATCTTCTTCTTCTTTTGGCTTTTCCCGGTTAGGGGTTGCTACAGCGGATCACCTGTCCATTCATGATTGGCAGTGGAGTTTTACATTGTCGAGTTGCCAGCCCGGTGCCCAACCTTCCACAGAAGGCACACACATGCACACACTCATGCCTAGGGCCAATTTAGAGTGTACGATCCACCTATAGCATGTCTTTGGGATGTGGGAGGAAACCGGAGCAACCGGAGGAAACCCACATGACCACAGGGGGGACATGCAGACTCCGCAGAGAAGGCACCCCAGCCGAGGATCAAACTGGAGAACCTCTTGCTGTGAGGCAGCAATGCTAACCACTGCACCACCGCAGCCACCCTTTATAGGAATGACATCAGTTCATAAAAACTTGTGTTCAGATTTAGTGAGCTTACTGCCACCAAGGCTTCTGCCTTCCCTCTTCCCAGCTCCTCTTCTTGGGGCTCATTTCAAAAGATAGCTTACCTTTGCTATCTTTGAACTCAGTTATCATTACCTCCTTCCATTTTTTTCTTTTTTTTTTCTTTGCCTGGACCTTTAATGCCTCTGCATCCTCAGCCCACCAAAAGCACTTTTTATGGATAAGTCCTCTTGCGATGATGACAAATTCAAGCTCCACGATCCTAGCACTGCTATCTTCTGGAAGACTTCATCTCTGTCTCCACCAGGATGACTCATAGCCTCTCACCCACTACCCCTTGTAATGTCTGTAACTTTATTGATAACTATTTAGCCTCTTTATCTTTATCCTTGTTATGGTGGTCTTCCTTAATTATCATTTTTCCTTCTAGGTGCAGAGTTAGTCAAAACCTATGAAACACAATATTTCATCTCTTTGGCCTTGGTGGTTCACTTTTTTGTTAAAGTTAACAATTCATGTTCTCTTTCCACACATTGTCATGTCTAATCCTACCTACACCAACTCCCACTCACTAACAGTACTTTTGAGCAGTTGATGTATAAATGGACCACCCACAGTAATCCAACATCTCTCCTCCTCCGCCTCCTCCGCTAGAAGCAGAATTTTGCCAGGATGCCTTTCACAATGACTCTTCTGCTTGTACAAGTGACATGAGACAGACAGCTGGTAGATGCCCAGATGTTCTCTCTTCCTGTGATCAGTCCATACAGTTTTCTTATGTTCCTGGAACAAGTTTTGTCTGGTAATAGTATGTTTCTGCTCCCTCAAACTTAAAATAAAAGTTTTTAATTAAAATATTGAACATGTATTACATTTAAATCTCCTGATGTCACTTTTTGTTCTGCTCAGATTTCTCATATTCCCATATAGAAAGTATTCCCTACTTTTATTCCTTCAGCCACAAAGGTTGTCTATCTTCTGTAGGCTCTTCACCCAGTGTCCTGACACCCATAATGTGCTACCTTCCATCTTTGCCCATCATCAGCTGGTCCCCACCATGTCCAGTTATTTCCCATCCATTTTTTTTTCTTTTTCCTTTGACAGCCTAGACAAGGAAAGCATCCAACTTTTCTCATACTGATTTCCTAATAATGTACCTCTTTTTAGTGGGTAGAAGATCCCTTCTACATATCAAGATGTCAGGACCAACACATTTTCCCCTTTATACCTTTGTCCTATTAGCCTACATATAACTTCTCCCATTAAGATGAACTTTTATATGTTTGCCTTCATTCACAATACAGATGACACAACATGGGTTAGTGGTAAGCACAAATAAAGTTATATAACATAGCTGACCATGACAGAGAGTAACTGGAGTGAGAGTCTGTCATTAATGGTACATTTTCTGACTCAGGTCCCACAGACAGAGATGAGAGAATTGTGAGTACAGCATGGACCAGGAACATGTGACTGACTGTTGCTTGCTGCATAATGGACACAGGTAGCTTGTAAATGGTTTATCTACCAGTCCCCTTCTTATAATTGTTTCATCTGCCACCCCCCTGCTTATAATTATCAAGGGTACCAGAACTTGTCAGAAATTTGAGATGCATGGCTAGGCTTAAAAAGGCCCTAGTGATTATTAGCTTAATAAGCACCTACGAAGCTATTAGTAATAGTCTACCAAGAAGAGGTATGTCCTCCTGATAAAAGAGAGGTCATACCAGATCTCACATTTCATGCATGTCAGAACTGGCCACCAAAGAAAGTTGCCAACACCAGCAGTACAAGTGTGTGCATGAAGTATCTTGGACTCACTGCATTTGTTTTATTATTGTCCTCTATTGTGGTTCCAATATTACTTCCTTGATGGTAGTTCTGTTACTTTGGATATGTTGTATATTTTATCTTTTCGCCTTTCATTTTATACTAATGTCTTTTCTGGTATCTCTGTTTTGTCTCTAATGCTCAGCTGTATTTTAAGCATGCTTTATCAATGAACTTCTGTTTATTACATTTTCTTTGTGTTTTACTTATGTAATAATATCATTCATCTGTAGTGATTCTGTATACTGTGTTTCTCAAATTGTTGCATTTGCCATTTAGGCCCTAGTTGTGGCTGAAAAGAATGTTTGGACTAATTCACTCATTCTGTTAACAAATAAAAATAAATGAGCAAATAAATAAATAAATGTATACATACATACATTTCTTTTATGTATTTGTTTTGTCAACTTTTCCAGATACATATGTTGTTTAACAATAAATATCCTTGAAAGCCATATAACATGATGACTGTTTTGCCAAATCAGGTTTTATTCTAGCAAGTTTCTACATTTTTTGTCAACATTGCTGTCATATATAGATTTTATCTATTTTGCATGTTCTGTAGTGTCATCACCAAAGAGAGCTACAGATACTTAGCTATATAATCAGCTAAGTACAGACTACAGCGAAGGGTTATTATAGTGGTAGAAACTTATAGCTGCAGCTAAAAGCCAAAACACCATCTGGAATAAAAGACTAATTCAAGAATAGCCAAGGGTGCAGGAAAAGAAGCTTGCATAACTCCTGTTGCTTTGGTTTACAGCTGACCGCCTTCATGCAGAGCTAGGATGATTAATGAGTTTTCACTGGGTGCTACCGCTTCATCCACAGGCAAATAAGTTATCATCCAGTTTAACTGTCAGAGCATGATGTTTATGTTATTTAATTTTCATTATGTTTATCATTATAGGTTCATAGGTGTGTACTAGGCCAATGGCCCTGGAGCCTTTACAAGCCTAGCCCATAGAAGTGCCCTGGCATCATGATGCCGTTAGTTCCTGGTGCCTCTATCAAGTAGAGCCACTGGAGTGATCCCCCAGGTGAACTTTCTATTTCCCATCCACTCATCAAGATTTCTCTTGAAGAGGGCCAGTGAGGTTCTCTACTTGACATATATGGGAAGTCTGTTCCAGAGCATGGGCACTCTCTGGGTTATGAACCTGTCCCTTCAGCATGTTCTGTTGATTGTGGTAATGAGGTTGAGGTCCCTGGAGCATGTGGTGCAGAGGAATTGGGATTTCTTTAGGTGTAACATTTCTAACAGGGCTGGGTCAGACATGGCTTTGTAAGTCAAGCAGAAATTGCCTCTTAATAGACGATATAAGACAGAGAAAAGCTGGAGTTTTCTGAGTCTGACCATGTAGGGCATGTGTTTAAGGCCTAGGATCCCCTTCATGAGGTACTTTTGTGGCCTTTCCAGCTGTTGCAGGTGTTCAGTGAGGTACATACCAAATGGGGCTTTATACTTGATGACTGGTCTAATGAGGGAAGAGTAGATGGAAATGATGGCCTCTTTCTTCCTGGATGCAAAACTCTTGGTAATGAGATGTGCCGCACAGAAAGACTTTCTGTCCACAGTGGCAATGTGGTGGTCGAAGGAGAGGTCGTTGTCAACCTGTGTCCCCAGATCTCTTATAGCACCTTCAGTGTTCAGTGGGCTACCATCAATGTGGTAATTAGTGGGAACTGAGTTTTTCCCAAAGGGAATGATGACACATTTTTTGGCATTAAGCTTAAGGCCATGGTTTGGCCATCAGTCTTTGTTCTCAGTGAGGTCTTTCTGTAGGATGTCAACATCACTTGGGGAGTTAATAATGGCTCCCGGCTTGCAACCATCAGCGAACTTGGTCAGTCAGAGTCCCACCATGTTGGCCTGGACTTCTGAGAAGTTGATACCAAACTGGAGAGGACCCAGGACCAATCCCTGTGGGACTCCAATCGTGACTGGTCAGTAGTCTGACTTGGAGTCTGCTACTTTCACACTGTAGGTTCTATCTGTGAGCCAATTTGCAACCCACCTAGTGATAATAGGGGGTTGATGCCTAGTTTGGTAAGTCTATCCATAATTCCAGAGTGGGGAATGGTATCAAAGGCCTTGGCCAGATCAAAGTAGGCTGTATGAACTGCCTTGCCCTCATCCACAGCTCTGGTGACTGACTCAAAGCAGTCAATCAGGTTGAGCAGGCATGATCTACCCTTCACAAAACCAAATCGCACGGGATCCAGAGTTTGGAGATTCCCTATATCCTTGTTAATTAGGCCCATGATGCACTCCAAAGCCTTACATATCAGACTCGGGCTAATGGGGCAATAATTCCCAGGGTCTGTAGTTCTGCCCCTTTATGGAGAGGGATGACTGTAGCAGTGTGCCATTCTGTAGGGACAAAGCCTGAGGAGAGGCTGTGATTGAACAGGGCACACAGGTGTGGTGCCAGTTCATTTTGTAGTTCATGTAGAACATAGCCAGGGATAGTGTTGGTTCCCATGGAAGCTGTATTCTTGGCCTTGGACAATGCAGCTTTAATCTGTGCTGCAGTAATGCTAGGTGCCTGGCATTCTTTCGGTATTGTGATTGGTACTTTAGGGGGGAGAGAGGGGTAAAGTTGGCACTGAATCTGTCGGCCAGTATGTTGGCAATATCTGTTGGCTCAGTATAGGAGGTACCATAGTGCAGTAACTCAAAGCAAATCTGGGTATTGCCATGGAGATTCTTGATATAACTGTAGAAGGCTTTGTGGTTTTTAGTGTCTGCCGCCATTCCGCCTTCATAGTTAGCTTTAGAGGTTTTGATGAGGGATCTTAACTTTTTATTGAGGCTAATAAAGGAGTTTTTCCAGTTTTGAGATTTCACCTTTTTCTGCAACAGTTTCTTCCTTCTGTTGTAGAGTTTGTTAATGGCAGGGGACCACCAGATTTGGAGGAGAGCACCTTGGCTCTGTTGGGTATGGCTAGCTCCATGCATTTATGTACATGTTCGTACAGTGCATTGGTGTATGATTCAGTGGTTATGCACCTATTTTCCATTTGCATGGGTACCATGAAGTTAGCCACCTCTGTTTTTAGGAGCCCAAAGTCAGCTTTAGAGAAGTTTTTCATGGTGGTTGTCTTTACTGGTTGAGATGTAGATTTCCATGGTAATTATTTTGTGTTTGGATCTACCAGGGAGGAATTGACTATTGGTGTTGAGCAACAGTTGCCCATGTTAGTAATAGCCAGCTCAAGGATGTTGCTTCCTCTAGTGGGGGTAAGAATGAGCTGGTCCAGCGCATTGGAATTAATTAATTTCAGGAAGCATTGGGCAAGTGTATTCGTGCATGAGTAGTTTTCCCAGTTGATGGAGAGGTAGTTGAAGTCACCCAGTATGAGAGTGTTGGGTTGGACCCTAATAGTTTACAGGGTGCTTAGGAATGTGGAATGAGAGTCTTGGGACATGTTTGGGGACCTATTGCAGGCTACGACCTGACTCGCCATCTTACCCACTGTTAGTTGTACCTGAAGTATATCCAATGCATTATGCTGGGCTACTAGTCTGGAGGTGTGCATATCCTTTATGAATATGGAGACACCACTGCCTTTGGAGCTTCGGTCCATTTTCTGGGGTCGAAACGTGTGGAATGAGTTATAGCCTGGTAGCACAGGGATGCTCTCTGCTGCTTTAAACCAGGTCTTCATTACAGCACAAATGTCAATGTTCTCCATTTTGAGGAGTGCTTTGAGTGAGTGCATCTGGAGATTTAGACTTCTAGCATTGAGCAGCATGACCCTCAGATTGCATTTATTTATAGCTGTTACAGTGCTAATTTGGTCTTTGGAACACCATCTAAAAAAGGCACTATAGGGGTGGCAAGAGCCTTAGCCAGTATCCAGAAACCTAGGGGTGACAGATGCAGGCCATCTCCGGCAAAGCATTGAGGTCTGTCAGTCATGTCATCCCAAGCAGACAGATACTGGATCCCCATAGAATGACATCAGAAACTTAGCCAATTGTTGAAGTCAATAATTTTATGATTGTACTGCGGTATCATTCTGGGTGATGGTAGGATGCTGCTCAGGGCTAGGGTCATACCTGCCTGGGCTACATTATCTGAGAGCTCCTCCATGTCTCTTTTCATGTAGGCCAGGGAGGTACATCTCAGGTCATTCACACCCACATGGACAATGACAGAGTCATACTTGCACTTGTTGTGGAGTGACATGAGTGCGTGTGCTATGTGTTAGATCCTGGCACCCGACAGGCAGCTGACTGTTACCTTCTCCTTATTCAACCTAGTGAGTGGGACATCTGTGTGCTTCACTATCGAGTCATCTATGATTAGTGTATTGGGCAAACTGTTTTGCCTTAGGGGCTTAGGTTGAGGAGCACACTGTGTAGGTGAGCTATGTGTCTTGTGATTTGTGCTGTGTTGTGGTGGTCAAGTGCATTTCTGATTTGGAGGTCTCTGCTGTTTGGGTAGATTTATATTGAGAGCCTCCATGAAGGTGGTTGTGTGGTTTGTGTTTTTATGTGAGAGCTGTGATGGTGGGTGTTCTGGAGGGCTATGTGTCCCATGTAGTATGGTGCAGGTGTTGACCTTCTCCTCTTGACTAGCTATTCTGCTCATGGCTGGAGAGTACATGTCTTCCAGTTTTGATATATAAGTGCATCTCTTACAAAGTCTGAGTGTTGGGAGGTAAGAGGAGAGGGTTGTCTGTGTACATCAGCCAGTTGCTACACTGCCTCAGAATGCCCATGTTCACCAGGTTAATAGGAGAAAGCACAGGGAGCTGACCTTTAGATATGCCAGGAGGGATGGTTATCATTACTAAGTACTGGAGGTGTTTTCTTATAGGACGTCTAGTGCTGATAGCACTTATGTGTGCTACAATAATTGCTACAAGAAACCAGATGAAGTGCTAGGTGAATAAGCTAGTTAAATGCAAGAGAGAAGAGAACTATCAAGATCTAATGGACTTTTATTACTGCTTTCCATGTGGTGTGTTAATCAGAAAGTTCTCTTATTTACACTTACTGATGGCATAAAAAGTATCTCACAAATTGGAATTGGTATTGTCACCTGTGCTTTAACTTTTAGTTAGCATTTCCACTTTGTGTAACATTTGTTTGTGTAGAAAAGATTTTCTTTTACCATTAAAGTAAGTTCTATTTATATTTCAGCTAGTTTTCTTGCAGTGAAGATTCTACCAAACATGTACCCATGCAGGGATGACCTTACCAGAAGTGTTACTGTGGGTAAGGCTGGATTTACAACATGCATGTGGATAACTTTGTACAATCAATATGCATGTCTTGGAATAATAATTATTTTTTATTATGTATACATTGCAACAGGCTGTACAATCCTTCCATATATACTGCTCTGTTAGCATTGGTAGAAAGTACTAATGTAAAATATAGTGAGAGTAATTTATCTGTCCTCACTTCATATCAGACAGTTAATTCTTGTGAAGGTTCAAGTGTTAGAAGTTTTAGTCACCAGAAATTGCATCCTTTGTGATTTAAATAATCTGGTCCCTCATGTTAGAAGATGTTATTTCTCATCTTGTCTCCCTGGCTGAAGATTATGAGATGTCAGTGATGCATTTTACTCATTTATTTATTTATTTTATTCCATGGAAAACAGTTACCTACAATTTAGTTATAATATATATAAACCTTGCCTCTAAATGATTGTCACTGTTGAAGTGATACCCCATGTGCACAAAATGGGAAAAAGGGCATGTGGATGTATGTATGTATGTATGTATGTATGTATGTATGTATGTATGTGCAGGGTTAAATGAAGTAGATAAAACTAAAGTTGCTGAGTTATTAGATACTATTATGGAAATAATAGACTTGGCTAAGGAAATAAAAAGATTTGTCCTTTAAATGTTAAATGCAGTCCCATTCTCCAAGTTTCAAAGATACCGAGTAAAATTTTGCTTTTAGGAGAAGTGCTCTGATATATGTACATGATGATATTGGGTCTAAATTGTTAATGACAGCAGTAATAAAATCATTACAGCATTACTAAGGTCAATAAAGGAGGGGGATGTCCTCTGTTAGGAGTCTTTTGAAAACCAAACCTGACACCCAACAGAATATTCTGATTTTATACCCAACAATTTCCCAAGTAGAGGTTCAAATTTTCAAGATATAGTGTTACACCATCCTTGCTATAGACTGTCCTGTGTCTACCTGCCACTACTATTAAACAGGTTTGGTCACAGAGATATCAAAATTGCAATTATAAGTTCATATAAGTTATGTCAGTCAAGGAGATCTGAAAGTTTTATCGACCAGTTATGAAATTAAATTGAAATTTATGGGGCAATGATATTTGGAACAAACATGTTGTGCCAAGTGATGATAAATGGAAATTTCAATCAAACCTTACAAAATCTGATTGAGAAGCTTGCCCCTTCTAGTCAGGCTAAAATATTCATATGCTATGGGAACTTCCTTCTTAGAGTAAAGCTATTAAGAAAATGTAAGCTAAACTGTGACTGTGAAGATTTAATTGTCCTTTCTGCAGCCATAAACACTATTTACATAATGCGACCAAAGCATTAACTCAGTCCACTCACATTAAAAAACATTTTATTGAAAGACTTTAGCAGTAAACACATCCATTGACAACATGGTTTTCTTCAAATGTACTAAATCAGTATGTAATAACAACTGTTATTACCAACAAATATGGTGTTTAAAGGGCACATTGTGGATTAAAATAATGATGTAGCTAATATTCTTGGGAAATATTCAGTTTTGTTATGCCCCACATTTCCCACAATATTTAGTTAAACAAACGTTAGAAGTAACTTGATGTCTTATGTTCAAGTGTATCTAAAAATATAGTGATGGAAGCTTTGAAAAATCTAAGCGATCATTCACATGCCAGCCCTGATAATATCAGTGGTATTATACTTAAAAAGCACAGTTAGAAGCTTACAACAATACTGACTCATTTGTTCTATCTATGCTATTGTCAGTGTATGCTCCAAGTAATTGGAGAAAGCCCATTATTGTGCCAGTTTTCAAAGAATTCAGGGCCTATGAACTTCACCTCATTACCCTAATTTGTATTTTGGTGAAATTGTTTGAGAAGATATTTTTAACAAGAATTCTCCCAAATCTTGTAGAAGTTATTGGCATTACTTATCATGGCTTCCATGCTGGAAGTGGTTGATTAGTTTTTCAGTGAATGCAATTTATCCAGATTTAGCAAAAGCTTAGACAACATTCCTCATAAAGCAATTGTCTAGATTTAAAGATTTCTGGCATTAATTCTTTTATTACTATTTGGAACATTTACTGCCTAAAGCAATGTTTCTATCGGGTCACAGAAGCAAACAGTATGTAATACATGAATCACATGATTACAGTCTGAATTTAGAAAAAAAGGCAACTATTTAAGCAGTTTCCTGACAAAGGAGAGGTGATTAACAATGCTTTGTTAAGAATGTATTTGTGCATTTGAACTCAAATCACGTGCTACAAAAAAGAGGCAAGTACTAGCCACCACAGAGCAGCAGCAAGAAGCAAAGCATCTTTTAAAAGTTGTTATTTGCATCAGTGCTCTCTAGCCACCCCTTCCAAAAAGTATGGCAGTGTGATGTGTTGAACAATTTTTAAAACCATTGAAACTTAGCTCCTGGCCATTGTCTATGTGACAAAATGAAGGTTGGTATTCATGGTCCCAGGTTTCACAATATATAGCAGTTATCCACTAAGAACATCACTATGTCTATATGCAAATGCACTAAAGCACAGGTTATTAGCACTGACTAAGGCAATCCAAAGGCATCTTGATAAACATATCTACTCATGGCAAAAGTATAAAGTACCTGAAGGTAAGTGTTAAGGTTATATGCAAAGGCTGTGTGAAAGCCTTAGGCTTCATATGACTTTGTACATATTTAGATATTGCAGATGAAAGCAGCAATGTGCAGTCACACCTGATATGCTTAAGGCAAGCAGTGGACTCTGCATCTTTTATTAATAATATTTAATAAAAAGGTTTTTAATATGTAGGGGGTATCCTTATGTGGAGTCCTGTTGGTTTCATTAAAGAGTAGAAAGAGGAAGATAGGAAAGACTGAAAAAGGGGACACGAAGAGTGAAACACTTAAGTAAAACATTAAGATGGTTGTGTTGGAGGAGGTGAGAGGTGAGGGGTACTATATTTTTGTTGGGGGATAACTCCCCCTATTTTTCAAATTAGTGCAAACCAACAAAGGTCCCAATCTACAAAGCCTCAAATGTTTCCATTACCAGATGGTGTTGCAGTGGAGGACCCAGATGTTGAGGGGGCAGGGACCTGTAGTGGTGTGGTGGTTGGGGCCAACTAAGGGAGCAAGTCCTCCACCTGCTACAGAGAAGCCTCAATTGGCTGAAGATGTTTGTTCATGACCTGCTCCACCACATCCTCAGCCAAGTCCCAAAAAACCCTTTCAATAAGGCTTGCTAGGCTGCCATGTGCCAGGATACCTACTGAATTGGTGTCAACTCCCTGATCCTGAAAGGGACATCCATGGCTGAACAATGGGTGAATGTTCCCTAACATGGGAGGCACATGGCTGGGCTGCTCCTTTGGAATTTGAATCTGTGAAAAATGAACATAAATAGGAGAGAGATAAAGTAAAGATGGACAAAGGAATGTGTAACTAAAAAATAGAGAAAAAGGGAGAGAGGCAATGAAGAAATGCACACAATAAATTTACATATAATGTTAAACATCATTCAGTTTATTATTATCAGTCAATTTTATTTTTATTTTATCTTTACTGAACTAAAACAAAATATATGAAAGTACTTATGCATGCATAGATTTGGTTGCAATATTTTACTGAAAGTACTGTAGGCCTTAATTTACCACTCTTTATAAATACTTGTCAACTTTCTGAAATCAATTAAAACCATAGACACAATATTGCATTTGCACATTGACTTGTCTTTTAGACTTGGTTGCAATACTGCACTGATTGCATTTAGGCCTTCACTTGCCATCCTTTATAAATACATGCAGATTATATTTATATATATATATATATATATATATATATATATATATATATATATATATATAAAATGAAATCAGTTAAAATCAGTTAAAGGCAGAATATCATATGCATTACTTTACTCTTAGTTACCAGCACCTTCAACTAGTCTTTTAAGTCTGCCCGATTATAAATAGTCTCCCCTTCAACTAGACAGAAAAGATATATGATCATTGTTGTTTACCTGCATCTCACTTTTTTCCCTTAACATTTCTGATATCACTAATAGTACTCTACAAGGCATATCAGTCACTGTTGCAATTGTTAAGTATATCTGTTTATTTCTTTAAATATTTATTTACATCTGAATTCTCATACTGTGACAGAATTTCCTTTAATGCAACTTATTAATAGTATTACTGCATCTTACTTCAAATGGTTAGACTGTTTATGTGTGAACAGCTTGTTTGTTGGGGGAGGGATGTTCTCTGGAATCATTCCATACACTTTCACATTAAGGTTCTACTTCAAACTGTTATGGTTTGCAGACCTAACTTGCCATTTCGTGTAGCAGTCTATCAATTTTTTCTAGACAGAAGCTGTACGCACACAGACAAAGGGAGCAATTGAAAGGAAGTTTTCACTTCCTTTCTATTCAACCTTCTTCTTTAAATGAAACATAATAATATTACAGATGGATGCAGTACATATACTTAAGGACAATAAATATGTGCTTTGATCATTTTTTGCTTAATAACTGAAATCATACATTGAGATTGTTTGAAAATGTAAACAGAAATAATGCAACTGGTCGTTTCTTAGTAAACTATGTGCTGGTAATTCATTTGATACTACAACCTCCACTCTCTCCTACAACCTATACTCTGACTAGCATGTGGTACCTGACTAAGTTCAGCCATCTTGCTTGCAGGCAATATTGTGGAAGAAATGTTATCCTTATAATATTACTATACTAATAAATGTACATCATCCTAATAAAACCCAACTTATCTGGCAAAGGCATTAGACATGTGACTGTTATTATTAGCAAGTCTGGTTTGACCAAAAATGCTTTGTCGCCTGCATGTTTTTTAATGAATACATTCAATTTCATTTATATGGTAGATAAAAGTCACCTTTTTTATCTTATTTGCAATTGTTACTGCTGCTGTGCATTGTTTTTCTACCTTTTTTTGGAGTGTCACACCCAAATGTAATTTACACATTCCTCATACAGTATAACAACAGTATTAATGTTTTTTTTTTTTTTTTTTTTTTTTGAGGGGGTTGCTTTTTGCAGAAATAAATATCCTTTTGTATGTGAGTAAGGTTTGTGAGATGATGTTATATGGGCATGGATGATACTTCATGGTTGTGCACAGTCACATGCATATGACTCCATTTTGTCTTTTCTAAACATAGTCAGGTTAGAGACTAATGGAGGCTATCCATACATTCCCATTTCATTCTCAGAGCTTCAGACTCTGTCACTAACCTGACTGTGTTCACATGACTCCAAGGCTGCGTTCATGAGTAGCCAAGGCCTAGTTATGCAGATAAATTGAGGTACACATTCACATATTACTATGATTCATAAAGATAAATGTAAAAGGGCATGTATGAATGATCCTGAACTTACATGAAAAAGTTTAACACTGCCATAACTTGCTATTACTCAAGTAACATTGCAAATGACTTTTAGAAAACTGCAGACATTTTAAAGTAAGAAAAATAATAGAAGTATAGCTAATTAATATGAAACAGTTCAAAATGATTTAAGATTATTGAGTTCAGTTCTAGAAATGTTTGCTTTACTGATATGATGGGCATATGGTAATGGTTTTAATCAATACTGAAAAGCTGTCATTTGCAAATGAACAATCATTACAGCAGCAGCAGTGATCACTAAGAAAATAATTTACTTTGGGGTCACTTAGTGATTGTGAATTTATGGTAGAAATCCTGTGATTTAATTGTGAAGTATTGAAGAGGCAAGGATATTTTGTTGACTCAAAATGCATGTGTTTTTACTGGGAAATTTGTGAGCGTCACTTTTGAATGAAAAATGGCAGTATTATAATGCAAGAAGTTGGTAGTGACTGGGGGAAGGATGGATCTGCTAACAAACGGGTTGCCTTACTAATGTGAATGTATTCACAATAATGCAAACATTACTTTAAAACAACTTTACATGGCTGGAGAGAGACTCTGCAAGTGTATATAATTATGGGGCTTGTGGCCCCTTATTTATTTATTTTTTATAAGGATGACAGGCATGCTTTCCTTGTTGTGTTGTCTGACTGATGATTGCATCAAAAGCTTTTTGTGTATGACTGTGGCATATTTTTTAAGTTCAGTAATGATGCAAAACAAAGGATCAAGGCAGGGAAAGGATAATTTCATCCATGAGGAAAACCATATTCTCAATGCAGCCCTTAGGACAAATGGAAAATATCTGTTTGGTAAAGGGAGCTGAGAGAGAAAAGACCTGGAATCAAGTTGTAATGCATATTAATGCAGTTGATGGAAGGAACCATACATTAACACAGTACAAGAAGAAGAAGGACATGCTAGGGCAAAAGTGAGGCAAAATGCAATTGCCCATACCAGTACTGAGGGAGGGCTTTCAACATGTATCCCTTTAAAACCAGATAAGAAATGCCTCTTGTCCATTCATGGGGATGACTGTGACACAGAAGATGATGCGGCTGGAATAATCAGAGGTGGTGTGGACACTGGCAATTACCAATGTCTGCAGCAGCAACACACATTTGCTAAAGAAGGCGGGTGTAAAAACAGTAACATATATTTATATAGAGAATTGAATACTAAAATAGAATGATTATACTAAACACATGTCAATTACTATTAACAGGTGAAACTTCCACATCTACACAAAGTGACAAAGAAGGCAGTGAGCATGGCAAGTGTCCCCCTCACCTCCTTACTCAGCATACCATAAAGCATACAACTTCTTTATTGCTAATGTTTTCAAATAATTTTTACAGGGTCAGCAGTGGAAGCAAACATTTCCTCTATACCAATATATTTGGAGACTATCAGCAGCAGAATGGCTGTTGAAGATGCTGATGATGATAACATAGTTATAGTTATGAGGCAACCTGAAGAATGTGGCAAGCAGACCCCAAGTTTAATGGTGGAATCTCAGACCCCACAACATGTTAGTAACTCTGCAGGAAGTGCCAGTGCATCACAGAGCCAAGCATATGCTGACATTGCACTCAGGCTTCTTCAGGAGGGAAACCCATGCACTTCTACACCAGTATCTCCAAACACAGATTAACACTTTCAGGATGATGGCAGACTTCAGAGGTAACAGTGTTCACAGTGGCACCTTTACAAAGAGATTCCAGTAGCAGGAATTTGTCACAGCTACACCAAGAAACATGCAAAGCATTGGCTGTCCAGCAGCAAATGTGTTGTGATGTTTGTAGAGCTCAGAGCCTTGACACAGACAGTTAGTTGGAAATGGTCAGAGTCGTCTATGGCATACGTGAGAATTTACAGCACTACATGGAAATGGCACACAGTAGGGATAATACCATGAGCACAGTGATGCATAGTGTGGTGTCACAATGTACACTAGTGAGGACTTACCAGACTCAAACAGGAGTCAGTCTTGGAAAGGATGAGGAGGGGGTACTGTCTGGACACATGGGTGCAGATCACATGAGACTACAGGTGCATCTCAAGAAAGTACTGTAATTAGCTGGGGCAGGAAGCACAGCAGACTTCATACAGGCCATGTCAATGTTCATCTACATCTAATAAAAAACAAACAAGTCCAACAAAAGAAGGGAAACAAACCAGCAGTTCAAAGTCCTCACAGCAACCAGAAAACACAAAGATATGACAAATGTAAAATCCTTTCGATTTATTGTAAAAAATAAAAAATGCAATCAGGTCTGATGAAGCTTACACTAGTTAAATGAAAGCACTTACGTATTGCATTTTTTATTTTTTACAATGAATCAAAAGGATTTTGCATTTGTTGTATCTCTGTGTTCATCTACATCTAGCAGAGCCACTCACTCAAGGTGCTGGTAAAACAGCACTGTCAGATTATTGTCTGTAGGATCATTTACATCTAGTAGGTCACAACACCAGACCAATCGCCATCCAGCTCTTACAACAGCCTCTCTTCAAAGTCACTTGCATCATCACCTAGTCTATCTTTAAGAGATGTGCATGACACATTCCACCTTTACCTACTGTGACTCAAGTGTGACATTTCTGTTACAATTTAACCTTGAAATACACATTTCAATGTTTAACTCAAAGGGGAATAACCTGTTAAATAAAGTTAAAAAAAGAAAGAAAGAAAAGGGGGAGCACTTAAGACACTTTTCAACTGCATGCATTTTATTCCTGTAATGGTAATGCTTAAAGTATGCTACAGTGGTATGGTGGTTACCTCACAGCAAGAGGTTCTCCCGTTCGATTCTCAGCTGGGCTTGGGAGTGCCTTCTATGTGGAGTCTGCATGGCCTCCCCGCGGTTGGGTAGCATTCGAAGGACATGCGTGTGTAAATGGGCATGCCTTTGTTGAAGGTTGAGCGTCGAGATGGCACCTCGGCGTTTCATAAAAATCTACTGCCAATCATTAGCGGACCAGAGTTTCGCTGTGGTGACCCTTTACCAGGAAAAGCCCAAAGACAAACAACAACAATGGTAATGCTTAAAACCTCATGGAACTGTGGAAAGAAAGCTGCATGTCATACGATTGCAGTGATTAAAACCATTAATGCTCTATGCATTACCGTTATTACAGCTCGCAGTTGCCTACAGCTTAAAAGTAGTAATATACAATTATTCAGGGAAACATAATCAGAAAATTTAAAACAAATATCACAGGTTCATAGATTAGTACCAGGCTAACTGCCCTTGCAAACCATTTTAAGCCCAGCCAATTATCCCTTGTGGGGCTCAAAGCCTGCACCTTTTGTTTGTAAGGCAAATACCTTAACCAATAGGCCACCCTCCCAACATATCCTGCTATGTAAGCTAACACTGCTGCCACTGCACAAATCATGATGATGTTTTTTGTCTCTGAATCCACAAATTACTGTGCATGACAAAAAAAAAAGTATCTGATGTGCAGTACCTTAACAGATAACATAGTTCAAAATGAGGAAAAGCAATATGATATGTTTTCATTCAATTGCAAGATATGAACTCATGTTAAGTATTGAATTAACACTTTTTACTAATTTTACCACTTCAGGACTTTCAGTATTTGCAGACTTATGTACACTACCAATCAGAATGTATTGCACAAAACAGTTAAAAATATGATTTATATGAACACTGAATCACTGAACAGGAGCCAGTAAGCACTCAGGCATGGCTTTTTATAAACAATAATATGAGTACTTGTTCTGAAATAAACAAAACTAATTATTTAAAGATGAAAAGGAATGTCAGGTAAACAATGGCAGCAGACCATGCACCACACAGCATAGCCCACGCATAGTACACAGTGACAGCAGACCATGCACCACACAGCACACACCTATCACTGCATGCCTCAGTTATACTCTATGTGCTTTTTCACAAGAAAGGAAGCACTAACCTGAAGGTCATAGTCCATAGTTTTTAACTAGATGCTGCTTCTTTACCTGCACAGCTATATGCCGTGCATGAGCCTGGCACATGCGGTTACTTATAACAGCTACCAGCTAATCATCATTAATCACACTTGGAGTTACACTGACAGCATGGGTCACTTCAGCACCAGAATGGCACATGATCATGTTATGCAGAATGCAGTAAACATCTTGCATGCAGTATCTGAGACATACTGAATGGCACCCACAGACTCATACAGGCATCTAAAATCACTCTTCAAGAGGCCAATGATCCTCTGAATGACAATACAGATCTGATACAGGGCTGTGTTAAAGTTCTGTTCTGCAGCTCCATTTTGATTTCTCACTGGTGTCATGGGTCATGGATCCAGTGGAAATCCAGCATCACCTGAACGAAAAAAAAAAGGAAGACAGAGAGAGAGAAAAGGGGGAGACATAACAAAGAAAAAGTGGTTTACTATTCTGCAATGCATTTAATTATGAATAACTACTTAAATGAAAAAAAAAAATTCCACTTACCAACAAAATTACCATTGGACATCATTCCATGCAGGAAGAGGCAGTAGAGTGAGCTAGTGTGCCAGATGTGGGAATCATGTGCACTGCCAGGATGCTGGGCAGAGGCACTGGTGATGCACCCATGCATCACACACTACCTGGTAATTGATGGAATGGTAGCCTTTCCTATTGTGGTCTCCCCCCATTGCAACATGGATGCAATCTATCACACACAGAGTACTTCAGGGAAATGTGATATCCAATAAAAGGCACGCACAGTCCAGGATTAGTCCTTAGGTGACACATGGACATAGATGTCATGATCCATATCTGTTAATAGACATACTGGAACTGCTGTACACAGAAAGCTGTGAGATACCCAAATGTCCCCAGTCTGGCTCTGGAAGGCCCTGATGACAAGTATAGTGAGGAATATACACACCTTTGCTTCCGCAGAAGTAGAAAGTAACGAATCCCCAGTGCCCCTCTGGGGCCACGCATACTTAATAAGACCCTTACAATTTCCCTGTCCACTCTGACCTTATCAAGTATCTCCTGATTGTCAAAATTATAGTGAGTTATTCTTTGCCTACATCTCTCCCTTCTCAGCTGGCTAGCACTGCTGGGTTCAAACAGTTTGGCTCAGCCAAGTCAAACAGCAAGACTAGTAGCAACTGACAGTATCACTGCAAAGTAGATATAATAGGTGCAATGTTGCCTTTTATAACAAATATGAGGATGGCACAAGAAAGCATGAAACTTTGACTATGAAACAAGTAGGTGGGAGAAGGCTTCATTAGCAGTCACTGTTTTTTATCATTTCTCATTTGCATCTCATTATGACTTTGTTTTCTTCTGTTTACTCATGGCCATTGTGCATTAGTGAAAGTGGCCTCTGTGAATCATGTCTTTGATGTGGTAATTCTCAGGCAGCATGAATAGCCTTTACTCATTTATGGAATGAATATGAATCCCACCTTAAGCATTTTATAGCTTTCAAAGTGGTAAAGCACAGTGCAGCAAGAGGTTCTCCAGTTCAACTGGCGTGCCTTCTGTGCGGAGTCTGCATGTCCCCTCTGCGTTCATGTGGGTTTTCTTCCACGTTTCAAAGACATGCTTCTGGAGTGTTTCTCCCTGGACTTCCTCTGAAAATTGGCTTTGTTCCAAGTCGGACTTTCCCAGTAAACAAATGTTAAATAAATCATACACTTATACTTTTTCTTTCTGTCACAAGTTTATATTAAAAAGGCTAAAGCTCAGTGTATTACAAAGAATTATAGTCAGGCATTGTAAATATTTATTTGTTTTAATTTGTTAGTGTGTTTCTTCCTATATATAAAATATGAATTAGGTATTTAAAAAAGAAATTATGGTCAGGCATCTCAGATCAGAACTCAGTATTTGTATGATCTCAATATGGATGTCAAGATTCACCTCAAAAGCTTCATTTTGCTCTGCTGCCAAAGTGAATTTCTTGACATATAACAATTTGGTTATAATCAGACACCAACTCATAGTTGTCTATATTAGTCTCAAAGGCTATCTCAAGTGGCATCCCCAAAGTCTGTGTCTTGGGTCTCATTTTGCTCAATTTGTTTATATTATCAGTGCCTTTTATGAACCTATGATTTGTAGGAGATTTGCTGATCATTCTAAGATTACATTTCCAGTAAATACATTAAGGATCATGAAAAAACAATTTAATAAATTGATAATCTGACTGAACCACTATTGTATAACATTTCACATCCAGCAATGTGGGTTATTATACTTTGCTAAGTTTAACAATGAGTTACTCATATGCCACATCTGGGTCTTATATTGAAATACTACATTTGTAAAAATAATATAGAACTTAATTTAAAAAGTGTAAATAAAAATGAATAAATATTAATACTCGGAAGTGTTTTAGACAGGGTACATGTACTTTTACTTCCTTTGTATGTAGCTTTGATTCAGTTCCTTTCCAAGCATGGTGCTGTTTTTGCATATTGCCATTGGCTGATTACAAGCAATTTCAACAAATGCAATGAATATTTACAAAACAAGGTTGTAAAACATATTCCCTATGCAGGTAGCCTGACATTACTTCTGTTGTTTTCATTTTTTATTGATCAAAAAAGGAAGATCTAATAAAGCTTTTCACAATGATACCTGGGCAGCCAGCATGAATCTCTTACCATTGGCTCATACAATAAATACACACAACTGCATGCTGGATTGATATGCAAGTACAATTGAATCCTTTCTGTTGAAAGTGACTATTTTTGATATGGGTTGGCAAAAAAATAAGATGACTTTTTCACTGAGTAGGGAGGCACCGTCAGTAATACAATTTACATAGATCTGATAGGTTTAAACCATATTACCTGAGTCACAGCTCCCATTAAGACCCTTTCTATGTGCAGAGAGTTTGTATACAGAACACTGAATTATGAGCACGCATATTTAAGCAGTATTCTACAACATGCCTCTGGTTTAAATTAAGTTCAGCATCCCTTTACTGAAATTCCCACACGCCCGGACTACATATAACACTGCACCCTCCCTATTACTTCTTGTATATAAAATTTTGGTCCTAAATGCCTAAAGCATAATCTAAGATTCAAAGATTCAAAACAAAGTACTTTTCAAAACTCGCTGTTACACCATTAAAGTAGTTTTGCTTTAGGGCTTTACCTCCTGAGCCTTAGATATGGAGGGGGGATGTGCCCCCACATCCCTGCTACATATACATATATATATATATATATATATATATATATATATATATATATATATATATATAGTAACCTCAAGATCCCTGTTCCACAGAGAAGCTGAAATACAATGAGATGTTGCAGATTTTCCCCAACATTCATTCTTATAGTTTTACTGTTCTGAAGATTGCAACTATGGCTCTCAGAATCCCAATAAGCACCCAGTACCACTTGACTCTTAGGTGATGAAAAATGCAAAGGCATTCAACTAAACCTGAAATTTAAACTCAAGTCCCCAAAATATTGTCTTAAGGCTCAGGAACAAGGGTTAAATTATTGTCCTGCTGTATTTATTGGTTTGAAACGTATGAATTGTCAATTCATTTTATTAGAAAGAACCTTATTGCATTTATATACAAATTATACTTTAACATCTTTGCTGACATCCTATTGTCAACACAGTGCATCTTCAGAAACACGTAGTCATCAGATTGTGAAAGCAAACAGATTCATTTTAAAAGTTAAGACAATGTCTGCATGGGGCATGCACAAAAAGTCATGATTTTACATAAAAACAAATTAAATAATAAATCCTGAACACAGCTGCAGGTGACCTACTTCTATTGCATACTCCTGGAAATTAAATGAGCAGCATGATTTTACAGTAACAACAAAATTGCAACATGAGAAAGGATTATTTTAAGAACATTAGTCCTGATCTCACTTTGCAAATTTATCAAAAATTGTTCGACAAGTTGTTTCAACCTCCTTTAACAAAGGCATACAATATAGTGAATGAAGTTTAAATATTTTCTCAAATGTTGTAAATATGTAAATGTCTGTTTTATATGTTTCTGTGTGTGTGTGTGTATGTATATATATATATATATATATATATATATATATATATATATATATATATATATGTCTGTGTGTGTGTGTGTGTGTGTGTGTGTCTAAAATAAGTGTGAGATAGCTACTGTATACAGTTAAGCCAGTCACTTATAAAAGGACGCTAAAGACATTACACAGTCTAGAAAATGTGATCAGGTTTACCCTGTAAAATGTTCTCCATAAACTGCAGTTGCTGTAGGTACAGCAGATGATATAATGCCATCAGCTGTAAGGAACAAGGAAATCCTTGATTCAAAGTGTTTGCTTTTTATGCCTTGGGTTCACTGTACCAGTTGTTCAACCTTTTTAGTTCAACTTTTACATTAATATGACAACTGTTTGGTTAAGGCAGGTGCTTGGATCAAACAGGCTCAATGAAGTTAAACATCTGGGACTAAAATGATAATAGACTCTTTCAGTTCTACAAACTGCACAGAGAGAGCAAAGTTCTCCAGAACTAAACTGAGTGGTCACTGCAATTATCCAGCCTATAAAATATAATAACTTTACAGTGATTCCTTTACTGTTGTCTTATAGCTAAAACATTTGGAACACATTTAATTCCACTTTAGGCGAAAGTCTGAAAATATGACAGAATGAAAATGCTAAGAAGGAAGTATCTTTATGGATGAAATCATGCAAAATACACATTCTTAAGCTCAGTTGCAATGGCTGTCATGTTTCTACATGGTAATAAACTAATATATTTATGTCTTTCATTATATGTCTTAATAAAATGTGAGTAACTGCGATATAATAATGGAATGTTATTGTCAGCTGAAAAGCAATCTGTTTTGCAGGATTATAGTTGCTGGCAACTTCACACATTGCCTCTTAAATTTCTAAAGTATGTTGGTGTTACCAGTGTGACTGAGTAAGTTACAGATGACAGAAAAAAACTTAGCTGGAACACAGGTGGTTTCTAACAAAATAAACAAAAACTTAGTTTTGATTAATTTGTCTCACTGGACGGCATTAATAATTTTAGGAAAGGGAAAATACAGAGCTATAGAGAAATGTTCTGTAAAAGCAAATGCTTTGTAAATAAAATTTAAATAACATTAACATTCTCAAGAAGCAATATCTTCAAGTAACCAAATAGCCTAAGGATCGATTTACATTAATGTTACGGGCCAGAATCTTTTCTTAAACAATTTTTATTGATATTTTCTAGTTAGAAACAAATTACAATCATGACCTGGGACCTTTGTATTCATTAAACCAGTTGTACATTATATGTTATACTGAGATTTTTTTAAGTAAATGGTAAATTACAAATTATTCAGTTTTACCATAGTTCCACATGTAACACATTTTCCATGCATATTTATGTAGCATCTGAATTTTAGTGGCTATCAATTGCACTTCGATGTCTTAAATTGATTCTATACAGATGTTGTACCTCTGCAGCTATTTCTTTTTTTTTAATTTGACACGTCATGCTTAGTTCAGTTTAAAAGAATGTTACCTTTCTAAAATTATAACAGACGTTATCATCTCAGAGAAAATAGTACACATCAAGTGCATTTTTAAGCACTCTAAGATAAATGGTGCAGTTCTTTTTTTTACACTTTAAACTTGGTATGTTGCATTACTATCAGTAATTTAATTCATCAGAGTTTATGTCTTAGAAGATGGCCTGTTTACTCACGTTTTATAAATAACAAAGTTTGTTGATTTGGAAAAGTAATATACTAGACTTCTAAAATAAATGAAGGTGTCACTTCTGAAGCTGTCACTAAAAATATAATTCTCAGACTGATGAAAAATGACACATACCTGATGTAAATTATAAGTGCTACTAAAGCTGTCTCTTTTCGCAATGTTTATACTTCGTAAGATTCAGAAAATACAGTGAAATACAGTAAAAATGATTCCAGGTGTACTGTTCACTGGGAATGGTACACGGAATGCCTAAAATAACTTAAATGAGAATGTCCAACAAAAGTCCAAAAGCAAAGGTATGGCTGCAGAAATCCAAAAACTGTCGATATACAAATCCAAATGCTCAAGAAAGTTAATGTCAGCTCAGCTTTATTCACACAAGCGCTTTCACAGATAGCTTCATCAGGTGCATAATAAATGCTGATTAGAACACCTATTTATACTAACAGTCAAATTATGTGACAAGACTTGTATTCCAATTAAGTTAAAATTTCATAAAAATAACAGAATTATATATAAAATACACTCTTATAAACACATAGACACATACAATTAATAAAATATCATTCTAATATGTTAAAAATACAAAATAATAATAAACTCATTATTTTCTTAAAGGCCTTTTCTGTAGTACTGGTTTAATAGGAACATGGTCATTAAGACCATGTCCACAGTTAGCCCTTAACATAATAATCCAACTGGCTTCTAACTCTTCAGTTCTACACCTTACATTCCCCCTTCTCACTGTTTCAAAGTTCCTAGCTAATACTGAAAACATGAAAAAATGTTATATATCTGTTTCCACCACATGCTTAGCAAGTGCATTAATATCATTCTTTCTCTTGATGTTGTATAGATGTTCTCTAATCCTCTCTCTCTCAAAGTGCGGTCAGTCTTACCTACGTCATGATGTAATTATTTAATTATGGCCAGTGTATTTAAGTTGCTAGCAGACAGAAAAATGTTATTCTGAAGAAGTCTAATTGTTGACGAAAGCGCTAAATATTTTTTATGTAAAGTCTGGAATTCGTAAATTTTATTTTATTCTATACTTTGACTTCGTGGTGGTTCGTGTTGTTGGAATTTACCCGCTGCTCTCAACATTTTAACAATCAAGAAGTTTCAGTTATTATGGAAACTCCACACTCTACAACTTACTACTTCAATATGGAACAATTTACCTAAGGACCAAAGATTTTTCAGCATGTTGGTGGATTTTATTCTTTGTTTATGCTGAATATCTCATTTTGTGTTTAGACTGTATACTTCTCCTCTCCGTCTCTTTCCATGTTTTCCTCTTTTGGTTTCTTCCACTATTTAATTCAAAATGTTGTATGTGAATGTTATATTATTATGTAATCATTTGCATTTACGTATGTTCTTAACTCTTTTGTATACATGGTGTGGCATATATACAAGGCTGGATTTATGAATGGCCATATTCCATGTAGGAACAGTATAGCAGCTCCTGCATGCAATATGGCCACCGTGCAATCCAGGATAGGGCTGGTTTCACATGCACGAGCGGCCCTATACTGTTCCTGCACGGAATTCTGTTCAATATGCAAATCGCCTCATTTGCTGGTGAAAACAATGCAAATGAGGTGATTTTGCAATCCAACAAGCTGAACAGATTCCGTATAGGAACAGTGTCAGTGCAAAAATGTATTCGGCTAGTAGCAGAATACATTTTTACATCTGACAAAAATGGAGGCATGACAGCTCGTGAAAAGCATATATTATGTAGAACAGACAAGCCAATGGCCAAATATAAGACTATTGGCATGAAAAGCCACATAATTATTTTAAAAATGAAATTTTTATTTTATTTTTTTGCCAATCTTGGCCGTTTTAAGCTAAGTGCAGCGGCGCACAAACACAGGGGTGCCAAAAATAAAAAAAAAATGCTTCTCAGCAATACCCATGTCAACAGTCATCCATACCCACTGTCCAGATGTCAATATCTGTCACTGTCTTAAAAGATGGATATGCCATGAATGTGGGCCCATACATACAAACAGCACACAGGTGGAAGTACCCTAAACAGACTGCATAAAATTTAACTGTCAGCTGCACACAACATTGGAATTGTACAGACAGGTTAGCAGCATGTTAGTTGTCTGTGCAGTATGGAAAACTGATGTAGTCTGGCCAATCACTGAGAGACCAAAAAAGGCAGAGTTATGAAGTACTGAGAAACTGCTAATATCCCCGCACAAGCCAGCATAAGGGGAATGCCCCATGTATATCTGTGAGTCAGGTGCAAGTAACTTCCATATCACACATGCACTCAGCTCACCCCACCATCAGCCACAGGTGTATCGCAGGTCATATCCTTGCTGTTGGGAATGAGTACAGTATGACCCCACTTCTGTATGGGAATACCCACAGAATGCAGCATGCTGAAGAGCTGTCCTATGCAGTCCTTAGGTAACTTGTTCCATATTGAAGTAGCAAGTTGTAGAGTGTGGAGTTTCCATAATAACTGAAACTTCTTGATTGTAGAAATGCTTAAGTGTTATTCTGCTTTCTTGATTGTAGAAATGTTGCCTAAGTGTTACTCTGCTGATCTGAGGCTTTTGTCAGGTAAGTATCAATTTCAGACGAGCGTGTTTGTTAGGGAGGAGTTTTTATAAGAAGAAAATAAGTTTGGGGTAAGTATGAATAATACTGAAAGCACCTAGTAAACAGCACCCTGACTGCATCCAGATCAATGGATCAATATGGACAGTAACTATTGCCATTAACACCTTGCACACTTACCCTGTCACCCCAGGGGAATCCACTTGCTCGCAGCCTGGGAATGTAGGAGTGACAGAATGTAGTGGCCTGCTACAGATGGCCTGCATCATTACCAAATGCCCTACAGTCCTCTGTCAAAGGCTTGTGCCTCACCCGCCAATGTATGGTATCTCATGAGATCACAACTAACAACCTAACACAGTCAACAGAACACAAATGCAAGGACATGTTGACAAATCCCAGTTGCATGCCCTCATGTTCCATTGCATGAACTGTGGACCAATCCATAAATACCACTGGGATGAAGGGTCAACTGTAGGGATACTTCTCAGATATCGCTCGCATAATGTTAGGAAGAGGATAGAATAACAGAGTGGCGGGTGTAAATGCATGGACGTCATGGAGTGTGTGAAGTCTGAAACTCTGATGTGTGCCCATACTACCCCTACCTGCAAACCCAGTAATGGGTGGCTCCAAACTGCTTGCAAACCACAATGTGAGGGGGAACTTTCCAGATATATGAGCCCTGCCTCTGGGTAACCTGGGTGAATCTATACAGCTGAGAGGTATGGCCACAGCAGGATATGGCCATTCTGTTAAATTGATACATGTACAAGAAGGGGATACTCAGACACCATAGAACCAAGGTGCTGGACCATTTACACAGACCCATCAGCAAGTGTCTGTAGCTACCTCTCCACAGTGGCAGGAGTGTGCAAGAATGTTAGGCTGTGGATCACAATACTGGACTCAGCTTCATTCATTTGGTATTTCCCAGTAAATAACTCTGAGCAAATAATTATATCTGTCAGTTGTTGATGACATATTACATCACAGTGCAAAACAGTACATATGTCTGAATATCTCTGCTAACACCAACCATGTAACACAAGGAGCACAGACAGCAATAGTTACAGTATCCCCTATCTGTCGCCCATTGTGACTCCATATTGTCAACCTATCTACAGATATCCTGCAGAAACAGGTTGCTAGCTGTATGTGTAAAACACCAAACCCTGGACTGGAGTACAACCCTACCTGGAATGGATTCACACACTCAATACAGAAGGTGATACTAGGCATGCTCCTACACTTAGAGAAATGAAGCCCATGTCTGACAACACAGTGGACTATACATACCTGTCATTCGCAGATGTCTGTGCACACACACCAAATTGTACACAATTCATGCTTCACACACACATTGGATAGGAATACTCACACACATATCCAAGGCCAACACACTATAATATGTCAAACATACACACACAGAGTTGTGGGGAAGAGAGAGATAGACAGTGACAGAACAAATTCCATTATGAGGCCTGTCCCACCCACTACACATCCAATTGGCTGATATCACATGATGTGCTGATGTCAATCACTGTACACATTCCTTTGGTAGCTCTCAGCCCTATAGTCTCTGCGGTACTTGTGATAACTATGTAAGATAATAGTATAAATCAGTATTCATGTAGCATTTGTATACTCAGTCCTGTCAAATATAAAGTTGTGTGTGACTGAGTGTGTGTGTGTGTGTGTGTGTGTGTGTGTGTGTGTGTGTGTGTGTGTGTGTGTGTGTGTGTGTGTGTGTGTGTGTGTGTGTTTCCAAAGGAATGATTAATGGCCCATTCACACACACTGCACTTCCCGTTGCCCATGTTAGCACTCCTGCTGATGTCAATCACCTTGAAATAAACCATCGGCCAAATTTCAGCCCTGTAAGCCCTGTGGCACTCGTAATAACTGTATAATGCTGTAGTACTGCAAGCTAGTTAAGTAGGAGTTCTAACCCTGGTCCTGGCATCTATGATAATTTGTGTGTGTGTGAAGATGAATGATTTTTGAGGCCATTCACACCACTACACCTACCATTGGCCTACTTTAGCATACCTGCTGATGTCAGTCACCTTGAAATAACCCTCTGGCCAAACCTCAGCCCTCGAAGCTCTGTGGCACTCATGATAACTGCATAATACTGCAGCGTTGCAGACTACTTAGGTAGGTGTTTGAATAGTGGTCCTAGCACCCGTGATAATGTGTGTGTATGGAGATGAATTGTTTTGAGGCCATTCACACCACTGCACCTGCCATTGGCCTACTTTAGCATGCCTGCTGATGTCAGTCACCTTGAAATAACCCTTTGGCCAGCTGCCCTATAAACTCTGTGGCACTTGTGCTAACTGTGTAATACTGTAGTGTAGCAAGCTAATTAAGCAAGAGTTCTAATCCTGGTCCTGGCAGCTGTAATAATTTGTGTGTTTGTGTGTGTCATTGTTGATACCTGATTTTGTGGTCATTCACACTTCCTACACTTCCCTCTCCCCTCCTTTAGCACTGCAGCTGATGTCACTCACCTTCAAAGATACCTTTGGACAGCTCTCTATCATATAAACTCTGTGGTGCCTGCAATAACTGCATAACACTGTAGTGTCAATGCATCGCTAGGTAGAGGTTTGAAGCACAACACGTGTGTATTTTGATGTGATTGTGTAATATCAGGATCCATTGCAGCATGGGTTTTGCTACATTTTCATATTGAGGACCCATATGTCCCAATGTCACATTACAAGGCCAGCAGTTTTCAAACACCGTAGAGGTTGTTGTAGACAATCCACAGCCATAAATGTGTATATAGGCAACCATTATAATACCCAGAGATCTCTCTCCACCCACAAATCATACACAAACACACTTGGCTCTTTCTCTCATCCTTTCTTTCTTTCCCTCTTACTCTCTCTCTCTCTCTCTCTCTCTCTCTCTCTGTCTCTCCCCCTCTCTGGTAGATATGGAAAATGCATCTGTTTTGCACAGGCAGGAGCTTGACATTGGTAGGTAATGCTCATGATCAGCTGATGGCTTATGCATGAATTGGAGTCTTCCACCTGCTAATTGCATGTAGAACAGCTGTGGTATCATTCCTATAGCCAATTGCATGGAAACACACTCCTATAAGTGAGCACAGCAAGTGGGTGTTGGCCCTTCTCCTTCATGGTGGGCAGGACTTCATGTGGGTGTGTGACAAACAGCATCACAGAGGGTAGTTGGAAATACCTCTTACAACAAACACTGTGGAGACAGGTCAACAAACTTGAGGGGAAGTTCCAGACATGGGGACAGAATGTAAGTATTGCTGTCCTGCATTTGAAGTAATGTTGGTTTAACAGGGTTTCTGTGGATATGGCTGTTCTGCATGATTTAAAGTCTGGCATGACAGTGTTATGTGGTTGAGAAAACTCTCACCTGTAGAACTGTCTGCAGACTGGTCAGAGTTTGGAGCCTTTGATTTGGTGTGTCACTCACACATTTTCTGTCTTTATAAATGCAGCAGCATACTCTGATGATTGTAGTCAGTAAATGGTAACATCCATGTGTGCTACTGACTTCATATCCCTCAGAAGAGATATGTCACAACAAACCCTGTTACACCAGCAATGTACTCCATTTATAACTGCAATATGCAATACTGGCCCTGTGTTTGTGCCTCTGTCCCCCAAGTCTGTCACCCTTTGTTCATATGTTATGCAGTAAGAAGTGGATATTAGTATACCATTATTTACTGACATAATTCCTGATATCAAGCCAGTGATATATCAGACTGCCAGACATGTAATGCATAGGAGGCCTAATATTTCAGGACAAAACCTGGACATTCTGTTGTAGTCTGTACAGTATTGAGGTCTGTGTACTTATGGTGATTGTTGACAGAGTGTCTGTATTATGTAGCAGTGTATTGTAATAATGTTATTTGGCTTGTGTAGAGACTGGGGTAGATGTCAGTGTTCTTGGTCCTGTTTTATCCTACTTTGCATGCTACTCCAGTTTCTGATACCCTGTCAGCCTATATGTTTGTAGGGCCAGACTGAGACATGTCCTATACCACAGTCAGGCATCAGACTACACTGTGAATTGGACCAGTAGATGTAGGGTTAATGTGGAAGTGTCAAACATGATGATGACTGTTGTTCACACAGTCCATATACTGCACTATTACTTAGGATTACCATTATGTGACTGTGACTGTGTTGAGATTGGTTGTGGGTATGCACTTTCACACTGGTGTCTGTTACTCTGTGCTGTAACACACCTGTAGTGCCTGCTATATTTGTAATTACATGTGTATTCCCCATAGGTAAATTGGGGTAGTGTTGTGGCAGTCTGCCTGTAGTGTAGACAGTGCTTAGTGACTTGCCTAGCAGCTCAGTGTATTTACCCAAGTGTAATGTTATGTCCAGATATTTGTCATATATACTGTTGCCTGGCCACCATGCGTGTTGTGTATTTCTGAAAAAGCAGTGGGATGCTATGAAGATGTATGTCACTAACTAGTTTGAAGTTTGTGGCTTGGGACCTCAGCTCCTCCAGTTAATATGTGTTAGGACAGACAGGAGAGTGTAAATGCATCAACTGTGTGAGCTTATCTAGTCCAGTATGTGTTATATATCCCCATTTACATGGCTTTAAACATCCCCTTTGGCAGGCTTGTTCCACATTTCTTGCACTAAGGAGTTCTGTGTATACTTTCTGACTGACCAGATTGTTTCAGACTGTCCATGTTTATTGCTCATATTTCTTCTGTATTCCACAGGATCATAGCTGATTTGTGTGGTACTTCACTATGATGATTTTATGATGTCTGCCAGTAACTGATGGCATGCATGTCAGTTTCAGAAGAGCCTTCCTACACAACATGTCTGTTGACACAACTCCTATTACTGTAGCAACATTCTACATTTATAACTGCAATACATACATTACGTTCCCTTGCACTAGGAGGTTGAGAGTTATGGTGCTGGGGTATGACTCCACTACATGTCATGGGCATATGTTCATCAGTTGGTAAATCAGTTGTGGACTCTGGGGAATACTGTCATTAAATACTAACATCTATGGGTATTACCGACATCATATTCCTCATAAAGGATGTTACAACAAACCCAGTGACATCTGCAACTGTCTCAATGTATGACAGCAGTATGTCCAATCTACCCCTGTGTTTGTGCCTCTGTTCCCACCTAGTTAGTGAGTGGGGAATGTTATCAAAGGCTTTGCCCAAATCAGTGTTGGCTGTATGTGTCACCTTGCCTTCATCCACAGCTCAGGTGACTGACACCAAAAAGTTGACCAGGTGGAATGAGCAGGTATGACCTACCCTTCACAAAGGTAAACTGTGTGGGATCTTGAGTCTGCAGATTCCCATATCCCTGATTATTAGTTGCATGGTGATGCATTCCATAGCATTGCATAACAGACTTGTCAGGCAGTTGGGGCGGTATTTCCCAGGATCTGTAGTTACACCTCATTTGTGGGGTGGGGTGACTGTAGCAGTGCACAATTCAGTAGGGAAAAAGCCTGAGGTTAGGCTGATAAGATGCCAGGTCACTCTGTAGTTCATGAAGAACACAGCCAGGGATATTCTCAGGTCCTATAGAAACTGTATTCTCAGCCTTGGACAGTGGTGTTGTAACCTATGCTGCAGTAATACTGGGTGTCTGGCGGTGTACTGGTATTGTGATTGGTCCTTTGGGGGGGGGGTAATGTTTGCACTCAAGATGCCAGCCAGTATATTGGCAGAGAGAGAGAAACTCATTGGGAAAGATCCAGAAGAAATAGCCAACACTTTTAACTCTTTTTTTACCGAGACCATCCAGTCCCTAGCCAGTCAGCTTACCACTACTTCCTCATCTGTAACTCATACTAAAGACCCAGCTTACCCCTCCTTTAACTTACAACCAGTATCTACCTCCTATATTCGCACCCTCTTGAAAAAACTTAAACCAACCACCCTAGCGGCTGACCACCTCCCAGCGGAATACCTACAAATAGCGTCAAATGCCGTTGCCTATCCCATATCAATCTTGATTAACAGAACTATAACTGAAACTACCATTCCCTCTATTTGGAAAATCTCATATATCATCCCTCTTCATAAAGGAGGGACCTCCACGGAAACATCCATCTACAGACCCATAGCAATATTGTCTCCAATAGCTAAAGTCATGGAACGGTGTGTTCACAAACAACTCCTACACTACCTCACCCTTAACAGTCTTTTGTCCTATACCCAACATGGTTTCCGCCCCCATCATAGTACAACCACTGCCCTCCTCTCCTTTGTTGACTCAGTCAATAACAACCGTAATAAATTAATATCCTCTGCTCTCTTTCTTGACCTATCGAAAGCCTTCGACATGGTCAATCACCAGCATCTGGTTCATTCCCTGGAAACCCTACACCTCGACAACCTAGCTATAAGTTGGTTTAATGCCTACCTCTCTGGCAGGCAACAAGCTGTCCAGTGGCAAAACAGGCTATCTGACCTACTCCCTAACACCATTGGCGTTCCTCAGGGCTCTATACTCGGTCCCCTTCTTTTCTCCGTCTTCATAAATGATCTTCACTCAGTCATCCCCAAAGCCACCTGCATCCAATATGCAGATGACTCCACCTTGATCTGCTCCGACGTCTCCCTCCCGAAACTCCAAGCAACAACCCAACACTGTTTTGCTATAGTCGAAAAATGTTTCTCTGAACTGAAACTCATACTTAATCCAACTAAAACCAAGTTATTACTATTTTTCCCCTCTGTATCTACTCCCCTAGGAAAAGAACCTCCAACTGCTGACAACACGTTCCATGTGTAATCCACCAATGGTACCATCATAGAGCCTGTCTCTCATACCAAACTATTAGGTGTGACTATTGACCACAAGCTTAAATTTGATATACACATTAGCCAAACCATTAAGTCTGTAAACAAGAAACTCGGCTCTATGTATAGAATAAAGAACTTTTTAACCCCTTACGCCAAACTAACCATTGCTCGCGCCCATCTCCTCTCCACCCTCCTATATGCCTCCCCAGTACTTTTGTTCCTCAATAAGCGAGAGCTCAACAAACTATCTGTAGTCTATAATCATATAGCCAGATTTATAACAGGAACACCGTATCATACTCACCATTGCCTTAACCTAAAGACACTTGGTTGGTTAGAACTGCCCAATCTTCTCAAACTCAACCAACTCACTGAAGCATTTAAAATAATTAACCATCCGGATAGAACCCCCTCGCTGAGCAAAATACTGACCCCCTACTCCAACCTAAAATGCCTCCGATCATCAAATAGTGTCCAGGTACTAACCATTAAATCTAATAACTCAGGTGGTGATGCTCTCTATGCCAACTCCATCGGAAAGCTCTGGAATTCCCTACCAAACAACCTAAGACTTATGACCTCAATTAATCAGTTCAAAAATTACCTCAAAGAATTCTACAAGTCTCACTGGTTATGCCCATGTCCTAAACCAGACTAATCTCAAAGGTCTTATACCACCTCAGTCTCTTCCCTATCCCAGAGATTATTAACTTAACCTCTCGGCTTCACAATGTAACCATGTTTAAGAATATCTACATAATTCTGTGAATGTTATTTTATTCAGTATGTAATGCTCACTGTTTTCTTTTTGTCTTTATGTTAATGCTATTTCTACTGCATGTAAATGTATTGTGTTTTTCTCTTTATGTTGGAGCTTTTCTCCCCGGGCCTCTACTGAAAAAGGACATGTATCCAGCTAGACTAGCCCGGTCAACAAATGTAAAATAAAATAAATAAATAAATAAAATATTTGTTGGCTCAGTCTGGGAGGTTCCACTGTCTAGTAGCTCAGAACAAATCTTGCTATTGCCATGGAGATTCTTAAAATAACTGTATGAGACCTTGTGGTTGTCTTCACTATCTGCTCCAATTCTGTTGTCACAGTTAACTTTGTAGTATTTGATGAGGGATCTCAACCTTCAATTGAGGCTGATAAGGGTTGATTTCCAGTCTTGGGACTTCATGTTATTCCATATCAGTTCCCTCCTTCTGTTGTACAGTGTCTGTATGGCAGGGGGCCACCAGATCAACTTCCTTTTATTGGAGGTGAGGGTCCTTGTTGTAGTGGGTATGACAGTACCCATGCATGTGTATACATGTCCATAGTGCATTGTTTGATTCAGCTGTCATGTACCTAGTCTCCATTTCCACTTCTGCTGTGATGTTAGCCACCTCTGTTGTTATGAGGCCATATTCAGCATTGGAAAGGCTTTTCATGGTGGTTACCTGTCCAGGGGGGTGTGGGATGGCCATGGATTTCCAAAGGTGATTAATTTGTGTTCAGATATAACAAGGGGGAGTTGTCTATTGGTGCTGAGCAACAGTCGCCCATGTTAGGAAGGACCAGGTCGATGTGATGGGCATGTGCATTGGTACATGAGTAGCTTTCCCAGTTAATGGTGGGGTAGTTGAAGTCAACCAGCATGTTAGTGTTAGGTTGGACAATATTATCCTCCAGGGTGTTTAGGGACATGGAGTGTGAGTGTTGGGACATGTTGGGGGACCTATAGCAGGCTATGACCTGATCCACTGTCCTACCCAATGTTAGCTATGCCTGCATGTCCTTAATGAATATGGAAACACCATCACCTTTGGAGCTTCAGTCACAGTTCTGCAGCCAAGAGATGTGGAATGGTTAATAGGCTGATAGTGCAGGGGTGCATCCTGCTGCCTTTAACCAGGTTTCTGTTATAGCACAGATGTCATAGTTCCCCATTTTAAGGAATACATCTAGTGAGTGCATTTTCAGATGTAGATGTCTAATGTGCAACAGCATGACCCTCAGATTTCATGTGTTTGTAGCTGTCATATATTTCTGTATATGTATGTATACAGATACATATATATATATATATATATATATATATATATATATATATATATATATATATATAAAATGTATTCACCTTTCTATATATATATATATATATATATATATATATATATATATATATATATATAAATATGTATATATGTATCTATGCATATATGTGGATATACATGATGATGTATATTTCTCTCTCTCTCTCTCTCTATATATATATATATATATATATGTGTGTGTGTGTGTGTGTGTGTGTGTGTGTGTGTGTGTGTGTGTGTGTGTGTGTGTGTGTGTGTGTGTGTGTGTGTGTGTGTGTGTGTGTGTGTGTGTGTGTGTATGTGTGTATTATGTATAGATTTGTCCACATATATGCTTCTCCATACACACACACATATATATATATATATATATATATATATATATATATATATATATATATATATATGGGTCCCTATGACTTCGTCGACAGTTCATTTCATCGACAGTTCATTTCGTTGACAGTTCATTTCATCGACAAGCATTTTAGGTGGGGGGCTTCGCACCTCACACCCCCCAATGTAGTGGGCTGTGCCCCCCACCCCCCCTAACTATATATATCAACTCCAGGGTCGCACAACATTGGGGAAGGGGGCAAATGCTTGTCGATGAAATGAACTGTCGACAAAGTCATAGGGACCCATATATATATATATATATATATATATATATATATATATATATATATATATATATATATGTTGGCAAGGAGCTCCTCCATTGCTGTAAGTGAGGTCTCTCTGGCTGGCCCCCCACCAGTAGTGGAATGGTCCCTCACCACTGCAGCAGTCCTTTGCCATGCACACCGTATCAGGTCAGTTGCTCTGTGCCTGATCTGTTCTTATGTACGGCCATGGTTCCCCAAGGTGTTCACTCTCTGTGTGAGGTCTTCCCAGAGGGCTGTCCTCTCCCGCTGATGTTGATGACCCCAACTGAAGAGGATGTGGTAGTGTTCCAGGATGGCCTCAGTTATGGCTACTGTCTCCTGGACATCATAGGCTGGAAGCCTCTGCATCACACCTGAAAGACATAAACAGGGAAAAACACATCACAGGACATCAGATATTGCCCATAGTTCTTTACAGAGACAGCTCACTAGTAATGAGTATCAGTAACCACATTACATCAGATAATACTCCAGTACCTAGCAGAATTGTATAGAGATGCATATCATTATGTGTAAGTAGGCAGGTTGCACCTGATTAATGGTGAGAGTAGGGGTGCATGTGGTCTGCATATCCTTCTACACTGATGTTGAGCCAGGGGGGTGATGTTTGACTTAAACATGTCCAAAACTGGTTGTCTGTAGCTATGGTGTGTGTGTATGTGCTGTGACTGACCACCATTACAGGGTGGGTTGGATAGTTGCCTATGAGACCACAGACATATGTGGGGATGGCTTTCTGATTGCCCTTAGTGGATGTGTCCTATTTGTACTCATACTCAGCATTACATTAATGCACCTGTGATCTAATATGCTCAATCAGACACAGGTTGACATGCTGCCCAGATGGTGACTACTCCTACACATGTGGTGGTGAAATGAAGAAGTACAGGGAAGTATGCAGAGAAAGGTGTTTGCAAAGGAGAAGTGGGATTGACAGACATATGTAGAGAGTAGACATGGGTATAAAGAGATGGGGTGCATGGCAAAGAGAGTGTTGGACATGGCTATGGATGTGGAGTCTGACACACAGATGTGGAGTTTGTAGTTGTATGTAATGTTAGACAACATGGATGGTGTATAGGGCCTGTAGCTATAGGCTAGACAGAGGCACATAGCTAGGGAGAATGTGCAGCACAAAAGGGTGGTAAAGGAATATGGGTGAAACCTACAGGCTAGAAGTGTGTTTGGAACATATGGACACATCACTTTGATGGCCTGTTCCATGAGGAAAATGGAGGATGGGAGGGAAGGTTGGCTGAGGTGGGTATGGTTAATCAGGAGGTGCAACAGATTATCAATGAGAATGTAAGGATAGCTATGAGGGGGTTTAACATTGGAAAGAATGTTGTTCCAGGTGACATATCTGTGGATGTCTGGAGGTGTTTCTGAGACCTGGCAGTGGTATTTTTAACTGGATTGTTTACTGTAATCTTGGAAAGTGAGAGGATGTGTGAGATGTTGGCGAATATGTATGGGTACTGCTTATCTGAACAAGGGTGGTCTGCAGAACTGTAGTAACAAGTGAGGGATAACACTGATCGGTCACAGGATGAGGTAATGCTAAAGGGTGGTGGCAGCTAGGTTGAGAACATGGTTATGACTGATGATCTGCAGTATGGTTTAATGCCAGGTAAGAGCAGTACAGATGCAAATGTTGATCCACAAGCATTGATGGAGCTCTGAACTGAGGCTGAGATGCAGCTGCATTGTGTCTATGTGCACCTACAGAGAGCATATGACATGCTGCCTGGAGAGTAGTTGTGGTATTGTATGTGGAGGTCAGGGGTACCAGAGGAGTCTGTCAGACACCACATGCTATGTAGGAGGCCAGTGTGACAGCAGTGATTTCTGGTTTTGACATGACAGGTGGATTTAAAGTGGAGGTGGGAGTACATCAGGGGTCAGCTGTGTATCCTTTCATATTTGCAGTGGTGAAGGACAGGTTGACAGACATGATCAGACAGGAGGCCTTGGTGGCTGTGCAGTTTGCAGATGACATTGTGGTCTGTAGTGAGATTAGGAGACAGGTTGGAGAGACCCTGGGGAGGTTGGGTTATGTTGTAGAGTGGGAAGGAATGATGGTCAGCAGGACTAAGTAAAAATACGTGTGTGTTAATGGGGTGGGGGATAGAGGAATGGTGACAATGCAGGGCGTACAGTTAGGATGGTGGATAGGTCTAACTACTTGGGAACACCAGTTCAGAGTAATGGGCAGTGTGGGGTGAGGTGTACGAGAGAGTACAGGCAGGTTATGTGTGGTGGGGAGGGGAGTCAGGAGTTATATGTGACAGACAAGTACCATTAAGAGTGATATGTAAAGTCTACAGGAGGGTAGTGTGACTGGCTACATTATATTGGTTGCAGACAGTGAGATTGTACAGACAGGTAGGATTCAGGGCCAGACACTGCAGAGTGTGGGATATTCGCATTTGCACTGTATGTGATGGGGGGATAGGATTAGCCCTACACCAGCTACTTTCTCAGTTTTTAACAGCAATATCTCTATCCTGGACCTGTGTTTAGTCCTCTGACCTCAAGTATGTCAAAGTTTGTCCATATATCATGCAGTCAGAGGCATAGAGATATGGTATAGCATTACTTAATGACGTAAATTGTAATATCATCCCAGTTAGGTATCAGACTGACAGACATTTTATATGCAAGAAGCCTTATATATGATGACGAGGCCTGGGCATTCTTTGGGAGTGTGTACAGTTGGGAGGTCTTTGTATTTCTAGCTATTGTTGACAGATTGTAAGGATTGTGTAGCAGTGTATTGTGAATATGTTACTTCTTGGGGGAGTAGATGTAAGTGTTATGTTTTTCTCTATCTGCCTTTGCATGCGGATCCAGTTTCTGGTGCTCTATCAAGTGTTACATTTTTGTAGGGTAAGATTGTGACATGCCCCATAACACAGTCAAGCATCATGCTACACTGTGTATTGGGCCATTGTATGTAGGGATAGTGTGTGAGTATCAAACATGCTGACAGTTTGGTTCACACACTCCTTATACTGTATGCACTTTCACACTGGTGTCTGTTTCTCAGTGCTGTTACATCCCTGGAATGCCTGGTATATTTACAATTACATGTGTATTCCCCCATAGCAAGATTGCTTTTTTGTTGTGTCAGTCTGCCTGTAGTTTGGATATTGCTTGGTGACATGGCTAGCAGCTCACTGTATTTTCCCTAATGTAATGTTATGTCCAGATATTTGGCAGATGTGTAGTGTTGCCTGACCCAAATAAGCATTGTGTATGTCTGACACATCAGTGGGGGGATGTGAAGATTTGCATGACTAACTCCTGGGAAGTCACTGGGTTTTGGACTTGTGCTATTCCGCTCAATAGATGTTGGAACAGACAGGAGGGTGTTACTGCATCACATGTGTCAGCTTATCTACACCAGTATGTCAGATAAGTGCACATTGTCATGCCCCCCCTTTGCCAGATGTGGTTATGCTTTCTTGCACTAAGCTGTTCTGAGCATACCTGTCACCTGCCAGATTGTTCCAGACTGTCCACGTTTATTGCCCATATTTCTGGTCTGTGAACAGTATCATTTTATTCCTTCCTGTGGTGAATCACTGTCATCATGTGGGGATGTCTGTCAGTATATGATGACATACATTACAGTTTCATAACTGACATCCTTCTGAACATGTGTGCTGACACACACCCTGTTCCTGTAGCGACATTCTACATTTATATCTGCAGGATGTACATTGTGTCCCTAGTGTTGGTCCATTGCCCTCCCATTTTGCAGCCTTTGTCCAGATCTCTTGCACTTAGGGGTGGGGAGGTATGGTGCTGGGTATAACTCCAGTACATGTTATGCACATATATATGTATATATATATATATATATATATATATATATATATATATATATATATATATGTGTGTGTGTGTGTGTGAGTGTGTGTGTGTGTGCATATATATATATATATATATATATATATATATATATATATATGTGTGTGTGTGTGTGTGTGTGTGTGTGTGTGTGTGTGTGTGTGTGTGTATAAATACATATATATCTATATATGCATGTATATGTATATATAGATATCTCTGTATATGTATATTTATGTATGTGTGTGTGTATATTATGTTAATATATATTTATCTTTGCATAGATATATTTTTTATATATATATATATATATATATATATATATATATATATGTTTTTATATATATGCCTATTGATATATCAGTATATTTCTTGCATCTATCACCATACACATCTATATTTGTATAGTTATATATTATAAACATGCTGGTTCCACAGTGTTTGTTCCATAGTAATCTATACTTGTACTGAATGATATATTTAAAAAAAAATCATTCAGTAGTACACCTCTGATACAGTAGTGATATATTTCTCTGACTATAGTGTATAGTGTCCTGGATTCAAGACTGGGCAGAGCTAATTATTTTGTTGCTGGGCAGAACAAAGGGTGTTGGATACAGAGTGATTAAGGCACTTTTAAGCAGTTGTAAGTGGGTTTGTGTGGCGGAAAGCAATGCTAACTTCTGGTTAAATATGCTTACAGACAGTTAGCTTTAAATGTTCTTAATCTGTGTAGGCATTGCTTAGTGCCATGCAAACAGGCTTAATCCCAATTACTACTACTTAAAAGTGCTTATTCTTGCTTACCCCAACATTAATTTCTTTAAAAGAAAAGAAAAAAGGGGTGATAGGAAAGTGGTGAAAAAGGGGGCACAAAGAGGGAAAGTAGCTAGGGATGTGCAGGTCGGGTGTAGGGAAGGTCCATAGTTGTCCATTTCTTCTACAGCAACAACTGTGCATATATACTGAATTTGGAGGTAGATTTGGACACTCATACTCCAGAGAGAGAGGTGAGGATAAGAATAATGTATTATGAAGCCAATTAGACCAGATTACATGTGTCCAGTGGACACGTGTCCAAAATGGACAGCTATGTATAGGGCGAAATTGTTTTTGGGAACAGATTGCCCTTATTTTTTAAGGTGAGAGTGGGATGTTGGGGAAGGATAGTAGTAATATTTAGGGAGGTAGGTTGGGTAGGAAGACAGACAAGGCAGACAAGACAGCATACAGGGGTGGTATATGACATGTGGGGGGTAAACACCTTGGAAGGGGAGGGGTATTTGGAAATCGGAAGCCAGTGAGACCCCAAATGGAAACAGTGGGACTGAGGTCCCTACCCATGGGCAGTCACCACTGCACCTTTACGGCCCTGAAGGTGGCTATGCTGGGGGATGAGAAGGAGGGGCAGGCTGACCCTCTATTTATGCCACACAGCCCTCAAGCTGGCATAGCAGATCTCCAAACTCCTTTCAGAGCTCACTATGCACCAAACCCTGGATCTGGCTTCGGGTGACAAGATCCTGTCCATGCTCACTCCGGGGTGGGGGGGTCCCCCATCCCCCTGAAGCAGTTCCACCCAAAGGTGGTGCAGGACCAGCAGACGAGGAGGTCCCAGTGTGGGTCCCAGATGTGCTGGGACCCAGTGCCATGGCCAGATGAGGTGGGAGAGGTGGGTCTGCTTGGACCGGCCTTCCCAAACGTGCTATGGTGTTACAGTTTTAAAACATATGTGGGTTAGTAATAGTCAACACAATCCAGGATTAGTTATAACAGCATGCATAGATATTCCCATTAACCCAAAAAAAACAGATTTGGAACAGTTGCATAGCAAACAGAACACATGCATATATGGAACCACAGTGACCATTGCAATGGCATGCAGGTTACATTGATAGCAACAGGCCACAAATGATAGTATTTCAACATGAAACATTAATAGAAACACATTTCAATATTTGTTGAACAATAGGATGTATGTCCCACCAGTAGGTTTTGTGTAAACCTACCCACTGAATTGTGTGTTTAGATTATTGTTGCAGATATGGTGTGGGGGAGAGATTTCATTTAAAAACTTGTATATCCTTGCAGTACTCACAATGTTAATGATCGTTGCTCTAATCATTACTCTATAGGTATTATTGCAATATCCTATGGCCTTGGTTTGGGCAGTGGTATGTTTGTATTTCATAAGAATGAGCTATTTAGAAACTCTGTCGATTCCTTCAATGTTTTCTGTCTAAGTCTCTCTTGGTTGTACAATCTGACCTTGTAATTACAACAGTCTTATATAGACATTAATAGACATATTTTTATGTAGCACAGTGTGAGAAACAGTGGTTGACACAACAGTACTATTTTGATATCAGATCTTGGTGAATGCTACATGTCAGGCCATACAATACCAGGCAGTTACAGTTTTTTTTATTTGAAAGACCTGTGGGGGGGAATGTTTGTTAACACTACCTGACTGTTTCTACACATATTCCCAGATTCCTAGTTAAAATTATGCACAGACCTCTCAATCTCTTAATGCACAAACTCTGGGCAAAGCTTGACAACATGGGGGTACAAATAGGGACATATTCTGAATATTGCTCGTATACACTTTTAGACAGTTGCTAGAGTAACAGGATTTGTTTTAATATACATTTTCTGAAGGATTAGAAGTCTGAAACTCAAATGTATGTCATTATTTAGTGACTACAATTCTGAGATCATCCCAGTGATTTGCCATGGAGAAAGAGGAACAGGCCAAAAATATGAGCCAATTATCTGGACATTCTGGTAAAATCTGTACGGTTGAGAGGTATAATTATGCATACAGCCTACTACCACTCTCAGGATTCAAACCTTGGCTGTGTGTGCTAAAAAAACAACAATTTGTGTTTCATCACAGTGAGCTATTTAGAAACTGTTGTCTGTTTGTTCAGTGTTTTCTAAGTCTCTCTTGGTTGTACAGTCTGACCTTGTACTTACAACAGTCTTATACAGACATTCCTAGACATATTTTTTATGTAGCACAGTGTGGGTAGCAGTAGTTAACACAACATTACTATTCAGGGAATGCAACACTAAATGCCATCCAATACCAGAGTAAACGCAACCAGTCCAGCATTTAGAACTTTATAGCCAGGCAGTTACGGTTTAATTAAATATCACCTATATGGGAATATTCCTGTCATATTGTCTGGTTTATTCAGTACAACCCATACACAGTTTTTATACTGCCAAGTGACTTTCTACTACTTTATATTTATTTGGTGTGACTACTATAAGCAGGATTGTTACCCACCAGCCTCGAGATGCAGCCTTTGCAACTTACTGGCATGGGTTTCCTGATTCACAGCCCACTCAGCTGCAGCTGTAAAGGGAATAGAGAAATATTTAGGCGTACCTATCCATCACATACACAGGCTGGACTTTGGTAAGCAGTTATTGATATGAATACTTACACACTGCTAGGACATCATGTATAAAAATCCTTTAACCGATAATCCAGTTGTTACTATACAAACATGCGTACGATTTACGTGCAGGATACTAATAAGCCAAACTCTTTGTGGATTGATTGCCTTCCAACTACAACACACACACTGTTCATAGATGGATTGATTGCCTTCCAACTACAACACACACACTGTTCGTGGATGGATTGATTGCCTTCCAACTACATTTCCTGCTTGCTCGCAGTGATAATCCATTTGCCAACACACTTGCTTGCCTTCCAAACTACATTTCCCACACACTTGCTTGCCTTCCCACTCTTACCTGATTGATTGCCTTCCAACTATTCCCACTCGCTCGCACTGATAATCCATTTGCGATTGTTTCCCGCTCGCAGCCAGTCGGACATGATGTGAGCTCACTTCCGACTGGCTGGTATCCTCCTTAAAGGAGCCAACACCCTTTAAAAAGGAAGAAATATGTACGTACATTTTTTTTTTCAAAAAAGCTACCCCCCCCTTCTAAAAAGTTATACTGAAATCAGTACAGTGCGTAATCCTCCCGATGTCCCTGTCCCCAAATATACCTACTGTCCCTCCCCGACATCCCACTCTCACAAAAAAAGGGCAATCTGTTCCCCCAAAAAACCTCGCCCCATACATAGCTGCCCATTTCGCACATGCGTCCACTGGACACATGTAATCTGGTCTAATTGGCTTCACAACATATTATTGTTGTCCTCACCCCTTTTTCAGGGGTATGAGTGTCCAAATCTACCTCCAAATCAGTGTATATGCACAGCTGTTGCTATAGAGGAAATGGGCAGCTATGGACCTTCCCTACACCCATCTTGCACATTCCTAGCTATTTTCCCTACTGTCTTTTCCTCTTTGTGCCGGTTTTTCACCACTTTCCTATCAGGAGTAAGCAGGAGTAAGCACTTTTAAGCAGCAGTAATCAGGTTTCATCCTGTTTGCATGGAGGTAAGCAATGCACACACAGAATAGGCAATTTGAAGCTAACTCTCTATAAGCATATTTAACCGGAAGTTAGCATTGCTTACCATCATGCAAACCCACGCAAACCTGCTTACAACTGCTTAAAAGTGCCTTAATCACTCTGTATCTAACAGCCCTTGTTCTGTCCAGCTACAAAATAAACAGACATGCAAGTCTCAAACCCAGGACCTTGTATACCATAGCCAAAGTGATTTACCACTAAGCCATGTCAGATATACAAAACTCTGATGTTTTTACAAACATATCATCCAGCACAGTCATTCAACAGTACAGGAAATGTATTTATATATGTAGATGTATGTGTGTGTGTGTGTATGTGTATATATATATATATATATATATATATATATATATATATATATATATATAGGTTCATAGGTAGGTATTAGGCTATCGGCCCTGGGACCTATACAAACCCAGCCAAAAAGGTACCCTGGCTTTTGCCACCCAAGAAAATTATTTTCCTGTGCCACTGCCGAGCAGAGCCACAGAGGTGATCCCCGGGGTGAATTTCTTATTTCCCATCCAATCATCAAGATTTTTCTTGAAGAGTGCTAATGAGCTTTGTTTGATATAGATAGGTAGTTTCTTCCAGAGTATGGGAAGTAGAGTATGTATATATATATATATATATATATATATATATATATATATATATATATATATATATATGTCTATATATATATATATATATATATATATATATACATATATATATATATATATATATATATATATATATATGCCTATATATATATATATATATATATATATATATATATATATAGTTAAATAAAAAATCAGAATTCAATACACAGGAGGTTCAGATTCAAAAGTTTACTAGTGTACACCAGGAGGCAAAAAAACATACAAGTACAGAATTTTGTCTGACATGATGCAGGAAGTACAGAATATTTTATAGTGTTTGCATTCAAGTTATGCCCACCTTACTGACATGGTTAGTCACAAGGCATCTACATCACTTTTACTAACAGTATTCTATTCATCTAATAATGCTGATGCAGTACATTTAAAAAAAACTTTTATTTTGGAGACAATACGGCCTTGCTATCCAGCTGGCCAGTCATAATGTCTTTCTGTACAGTTACTTCTTAAAAGTCTCATATCAGTTTGAATACAATAGCAGGGGTTCAGGCACCTAGCCAGCGAGACATTTCCCTGTGGCACATTTGACTGGGGACACATGACTGAAGTGACAGTCAGCTGCAGAGAAATATGGCTGTTTCCAAATTCCCTGTGGGCAGAGAGAAGCACATATTGCCATGCTCACAGCTTTAATAACCAAATGCATGGAGGCCGAAGAAGTAATGAGTGTTGTGCTCAGTGTAGAGTACATACTTGTGTAACTACAACATGTAGAAGTGTGCTACAGCATGGAGGAAATCCTGCAGGATACTGTAGTCACATTTATGCTCCAGTATGCGTTTTAGGTAATGTTCCCTATAGAATGTAAAGGGGGTAATGGTCCACTCACACCGATAATAAAGGTACTGCCCATTGTGCACTGCATTTGTACTGTCACTGACATGCCCTCTGGCCAGCCTGCTGCTGATGCCTGCCATATTGCCTGCTGTCTCATGTTTCCTTGGGGACCATGGACATTGTTTTTCCTCTGTGACTTTGGCTCTTGAAGTTGTGGGCATGGCAACACATTCTTCTCTTTCCCGACAGGGAATTTGCAAACAGCCATATTTCTCTGCAGCTAACTGTCACTTCAGCCATGTGTCCCCAGTCAAATGTACCACAGGGAAATGTCTCGCTGCCTAGGTGCCTGAACCCCAATAGTAGATTCAGACTTTAAATTCACCTCTTTGTTCACTGTTTCACTTTCCCACCAGCTGTGTTTTTATCTTACAGGGACAAATTACTACATCAGGAAAGGAAGATTTAATTATTTACAAGGACAAGTTATCTTATCAGGAAGGAGCGGAAGATTTACACATTTTAATTTCCTGACCCAGCAGATAATCACTTATGAAAAGCATAACATTAAGCTTGCTGAGCTGGCAGCTGCCAGGGTCAGGGGTCAAAGCACACTGCAGTTTCAGAAGCTACTTGCATTTACACATGAATTTATCCCTTCTGTTATATGATTAATAGAATAAAATGCATTATAAACTACCTTGCTTTTAAACTAGCATTTCACATATATTTAAATACATATTTTTCTAACATTTTCCCCCTATTAATACTTTTTATTCTATTTTGAAGTATGCATAGTGTCATTTCATCTCCTAGCCTTTCTCACTCAGGATTTTCAGCTAGGTGAGTCATTTAATCTATACTTCAGAAAAAGCGTCATCTGAAATCAATCTTTCAATTTCAATATCTTGGTAGAAAGTTTCAGTAACAGATACATCAACAAAATCTTTGATTAATCTTTTCATGCAGGGAATTCCACAGCAAACACATGCTCTTATTAGGAGTATACCCACACAAATGTTCATTAGGATGGAACCCCACCCCCCAAACAGATTCTGGAAGAAGTCTGTCAGTGGGTTTGGGCCTGGTTCAGTCATGGCTGATACTTGCTGAATTACCTCTAGGTGATTATTTATCTTGTGGCGATTGTCAGGGATGAAAGCACAGCATTCTTCTTTGATAAGCGCACATGTAGCACCTCTTGCCGCTAGGGTGAAGTCAAGAGCCATCCGATTTTGTAGCACAACAGTTCTCATTGCATTCAGTTCATCAGTCACCAATTCTAGGGCAGAAAAAGTTGCATTACTCATTACTTCGAGAAGTTTCGACAACTTCCTCAGCTCCCAGATCGATTTGACTGCTCCATAGGCTGGTAATATTCCTGCCCAGGATATAACACTGTCACCCAAGTCCATATGAGTCAATTCACTTTTGTCTTTTACTGAATTATGGTCTTTCCAACCAGCTTCGATCTTCCCAACTGGATTCACAGGTTTCTTAACTGGACCTTCAGATTTTTGAGCTGTTTCCCTTACGTTTCGTATCTTACCCAAAGGTAATTCTGCAGTATGTCTTATTGCTGGAACCAGATAACCCAAAAAACAACTGCCGGACCAATTCTCAGGTAACCATTTATATGCCTTTTTCCCACAAATAAAATAACAGTTTTCTACTTTAGTACTAATACGCATCAGCCCTGCATGAAACATTTTCTGATCTATAACTGACAATTGTTTAAACAAAACAGGGTTTTTTGAATGTCACTCATAGTTGTTTTCAATGAGTTTAAATACGAGTCATAATTAGTATTGCAAAAAGTATTGCCATTACCATTCTTAATATAACATCGGTAAGATATGGTTATATTACAATTGCTCCAGCCCACCTGGAGGGTGTCGTTTTTGTAAAAACATACAACTCCTTTTTGTGTGACAGGTAAAAATAAAGCTATTTTGTCCTGTGATCTCACAGTTCCTGGATCGAAAAGTAAATTCTCCCAAGTCTCATTTATCCCCAAAGGGACAGCGGACATTATCAGTCCTCCATATGCTGTTGGTATAGCTGTACAAACCCAGCAATTTGAAATGTTCATAGTCTCTGCATACACATGTTTCATGGCCAGGTATGTGTTAAAATTTGGATGCCAGTCTATAGACGTTTCATCACGCCTTCCCACTTTCACTTGTGTGGTTGTGTGTAGGATGAGCCACAGCAAGAAAAAAATTGTCACAATTACAGTTAATAAATGTACACACAACAAAATGATTATGCAACATCTCTGGGGTTGATCTAAACTTCTATTCGCTTTGCTTTTGGCCATCTCGGTCTGGTTGTGTATCAGTCTCAAAGTTTTTATCAAGTTGAAAGTTCTTTACCGGTTTACAATGTGTCAAATGAACCCAGGACGTCCTCTCGGCCACTCTAACTGCAGTAGGCATTGCCAACAAAACCTGGTACGGACCTTCCCACTTTGGACTCGCCCAGTTTTTCCTTTTCGTCACTTTCAGCCAGACCCAACTTCCTGGACCCATGACTGCTTCCACCGGTCTGGTCTGTTCCTTATCTGAAAAAGATTTAAACTGCAAAACAGACTTATTCATTAACAATTTCTTCATATATTCTGCTAACGAACTGTCAGCCTCTTGCTCTGCAGGCATGAGAGCTTTCCAATGAGGCACATAATATGCTCTCCCAAAAACCATTTCAAAGGGAGTCAAACCTTTTACATTTGGAACCGTTCTCATATTCAGCAGTGCTAAAGGCAGACAGTATATCCAATTCTTTTGGGTCTCCTCTACTAGCTTCCTAAGTTTACTTTTTAGGGTACCATTGTACCTTTCCACCAGTTCTGCTGACTGTGGGTGGTAGGCACAATGGTTCTTTAAGGAGATACCAAAAAATCTCCCAAGCTGGTGAATCGTCCGATTCACAAAATGTGTGCCATTGTCACTATAAATCCTCTCTGGAATGCCAAATCTAGGGCTTACTTTTTTTATCAGGGCTTTTGCCACTGTTGCTGCATCCAGGTTTTTGGTTGGAAAAGCTTCTACTCATTTAGAAAACATGTCTACAATAACTAAACAAAACTTCTTCCCTTCACATTTATTCAATTCTATGAAATCCATACAAATAGTATGGAACGGGTATGGTGGTATAGGAAAACTTCCTTGCTTGGTTTTAAATGCTCCTTGTGCATGGTGCTTGTTACAAGTATGACAAGCTGCACAAAATGTTTTTGTGTAGTTTATGTATCCGTATGTTTGGAATATTCAGTTTACTAACTGTACCATACCCCCTGTTGAGACATGGCACTGCCCATGGCTCAACAAAGCTGCATATCTAAATAAATTAGACGGCAATATCGGTTTTCTTTCTTTGGAAATGTACAGTCCATTCTCAAGAATTGCACCTCGTTTTACCCATTTTTGTTTTTCTGCTTTTGTAGTAAGCATCTGCATTGTTTTTAACATGTCTAAATCTAAAATCTCAGAGGGTTGTAATTCCTCATTTAAAAGTAAAGTTTCTGAGTCTGAGGCTGCTTGCTTTGCAGCTGCATCAGCTCGTGCATTGCCTTTTGAAATCTTATCCTGTTGTTTTGTATGAGCTACACATTTACAAATAGCTACTTTGGTAGGTAACTGAATAGATTCTAATAGCTCCAAAATAAATTGCGTATGATTAATAGGTTTTCCACTGGATGTAAGCATTCCTCTATTTTTCCATTGTTGTGCAAATACATGTACTGCAGAAAAAGCATACTGACTGTCAGTATATATGTTTACACACTTGTTTTTTGCTAAGGTACATGCTCTCGTCAAAGCTATCAACTCTGCTGCTTGTGCAGATAAGTTGTGTGGTAAGGATTGAGCTTCTAAAATTTCAGTGTCTGTAACTACTGCATATCCCACCAGATTCTTCCCTGTAGGACCCCTTCTGCATGAGCCGTCCACGTAATATGTCACCTCGGCATTATCCAAGGGCATATCTGTAAGATCTTGTCTAGGTAAAGCTAACTGTTCAATTTCCTGCAGGCAGCTCTGTGGTGTGCCCTCCGCAGGAGTTGGAAGTAATGTTGATGGATTCAATGTCATACATCGTTCAATTGTCATATGAGGTTGGCTCAGCAGTATAGTCATACATGAAAGATGTCTAGCAGGAGAAAGGTATGCCATTTTCTCTTGTAGTAAAATTATTGCAACTGCATGAGGCACTCTCAATGTGAGAGGGTGAAATAACACCACTGAGGCCGAAGCCCGTACTGTCATTGCGGCTGCAACTATTGCTTGTACACAGTGAGGCAAAGATCGCGCCACTGGGTCTAACTGTGATGAATAGTAAGCTATGGGGCGTTGCTTGTCCCCATGTTGTTGCATCAATACTGACGTCATGTACCCTTGCTTACAATCTACGGTCTGAAAAAATGTTTGTGATAATTTGGAAGTCCTAAAACTAATGAAGAAGCTATCAACTGCTTCAACCTGCAGAAAGCCGTTTCTGCTTCTGTTGTCCATTGTAAAATATCTTGTGCTACCATTGGTGTCTTATATATCAAATTAGTCAGTGGAGCAGATTCCAAAGCATAATTTGGTATCCAGCTCCGACAAAAATTAGTTGTACCTAAGAAAGACATCATTTCTTTCTTGGTTGTTGGTTTGGGTGCTTGCAAAATTGCTGTTTTTCTTTCCTCATCTAGTATTCTACCTTCATTGGATATTACATATCCCAAGTATCTAACTTGTTTTCTCCAAAGTTGTAACTTACTTTTGTTTACTTTGTGTCCTTGTATTGCTAAAAATTTCAATAATGCTACAGTATCCTCCCTGCACTGCTGCTGGGTGGGGGCTGCTAGCAAGATGTCATCTACATAAAGTAGAAATTGGCTACCTCCCAGTGGGGTAAATCCTGCCAGGTTGCTAGCCATTTCTTGTGCAAAAATTGTTGGGCTCTCACAATATCCCTGTGGTAGTTGAGTATATGCATACCTTTTACCCTGAAATGTAAATGCAAACCAATATTGACTATCAGGATGTATAGGTATTGAAAAGAAAGCATTGCTAATATCTACCACAGAGAAATACTTCTGTTGCGGTTCTAATTCATTTAACAAGGTATGTGGGTCTGGCACCGTAGGTGCTCTAGGTATTACTGCATTATTTACAGCTTGTAAATCTTGTACCATCCACCATTCCCCATTTGCTTTTTTAACAGGAAATAGGGGTGTATTACATGGTGAATCAGGAGATTCTACCAGTACTCCTTCTTTGAGTAATGCTGCTATTATAGGCTTAATTCCTATTTCTGCATCCTTTCTCAAAGGGTATTGTCTTTTCTGTGGTCTAAAAGCTGACTTTGGGGTAATTGTAACTGGTCCTGCTGTTCGAATAAGTCCTACATCTGACTTGCCTGTTGACCACAGAGTTGTTGGAATTTCACACAAGGCCTTTTCTTCTTCTTCTTCTAATAAAAATGCTAATCAGCTGTCCTCTCTAGATTGCAAGTGTACAGCTGGTTGTGTCTGTGTCAACCAATTCAGTTTTTGTTTTTGTATCCCTTGTTCTGACAGTTCTAAATCAGCCTGTTTCTTCCATCTTGTTACTTTTTCTCCTAAGTCTGCCCATTTAACACTTTTATTCTTTGTCAGGCTGACATGTGGCGACCGATTTGATCTATACAATGCAAGGAATTCTTGAGGTAATGAACAGCTAACTACACTGTTCCCCTCAGTATCCCAGTACAAAGTAAGCAAAACCAATCTAGTTGCACGATTTCTAAACAGTTCTTGCTCATACTCTCTATCAGGTCCTGGTGTGGTACAGTAATATAGAGTACAGTGTAACAAATGCTGTTGATCAGTGTCAAGGGAGGGGGCTTTACTGATGGCTACGTTCATCAGCTCCTCGGTCACTGCCCCTAGACCAGTCGTGACTAGGTCCTGGCTGTACCAATAAAAGGTTTCACCCTCCGATCGCACTACAAAGGTATCCATTTGTCTCTGCCTCCATATCTTGTACAGTTGGATTTACTGCTATGCCAAATATCTGCATAAGGTCCCTGCCCAATAGGTTTACTGGACACTTTGCAAAAACAACTATTTTAGTTCTCTTGGTCATACCTGAAACAGGGTCAGTTATTGCTATATCATGGGAGAGTGGCTCCCTGTATAGCTGTCCGTTTGCTGCTTTTACTAATATATAATCAGGTGATTCGGAATGTTCTGGTAACTTGGAGGGGTGTATCAAAGTCCGTGATGCTCCTGAGTCACACAGGAATTTGACTTCCCTTCCCTCCACCAGAAGTGTCACTTCCGGTTTTGTATCTGCTAGGTAGAGCTCCAGGCTCAACAATGCTAAATCTAAAATTTCATTTCCATTTTCGTCTAAGTCAATTTGTACTTCCTCTACTCCTTCTACTACATTGGCATTTGTCTTTTCTATTCTAGCTGTTACTGGTGATTCCTGACTTTCCTATGATGTATCCTCACTATCATATAGTCAGTCCTCATCCCCTTTATCTTCTGTAATTACCTTCTTGTTTTGCCTACAATCCCTTGCTAGATGCCCTTTTTTCCCGCATTTGAAGCATTCACCTCTCTTTTTCCTCTCTTCAAAATCTTCTGATCATTTGTCAGACTGTTTGTTTCCCTGGGCATTCTTCTTGCCCTTTTTACCTGACTGTAATACAAATACTTAAGCTCCATCTTCAGCAGTGAAGACTTGCGCCTTCTTTTTCTTTTTACTACTAAAATGTCTCTCTGCATGTCTAGCGTATTCGAGTAAGGTTTGTAGCCTCCCTGTTCAATGATCTATCATATGCTAATAGGTGCAATGCAACCTTTCAAAAATGCATTTTTTAATTGTTGTTCATATGGGGAATCATTTGTTTGGTTCTCAGGAATTGACATACCGCTATGATTATTAAAACATTCTAATAATCTAGCATAGTATCCATCTATTGTCTCATTTTCCTGTTGTATGCATTGATTAATGCAAGTCCAGTCTGCTCTAGGTTTCCATTTCTCAGAGATTCTGTCTGTCAGACCTTTCACTCTGTTGTCTAACTCTGCGTCACTATGTGGGAGTGGCCTAAGTTCTGCATTACGAGGATTCCAGGTGCCACAAATCATGTGCCAATCTGGACCTATAATTTGTCTTACTACTTTTTCTACTTCTTCCCCATTCAAGTGGTAACTTAACCTCATGCCTTGTAAATCTTCTAAAAATTTCGTAAAATTAACTTTTGGATGGGGGATTCCTCAGTAGCCTTCCGGATATCTTCCGGTGTCCATGGTCTATATACTAAGAGTGTTGGATCCTGCCCTTCCTGTCCTGCCTGAGGATTTGGAACTTCTATAAGTGGGCATATTTCTTCCTCACTCTCATCCTGTAGATTCCTCTCTATCTGGTATGATTCTGTGTCCCTATGTGTTTTACGTGTTCGAGACCTAGTCTCAATAGGATCTCTAACAAATGGTTGTGGTCTTACTGAAACTTCAGAATAACGCGGAGGCGGACCAGCCTGTCCACTCACTTCATATCCTGAAAAAGGTAAGGGAGGGGGTAAGGGAGGAGGAGGAGGAGGTGTAGCTATTACCAAGTTATTATCCTCTTTGTCTAAAAATAATGTTTTTGAATTTTTAAGCTTCTGTTCCCTACGATTTGCTTCCTCAATCCACCTGTGTGCTTGAGGTATGCCTAGCTGGCGTTGCTTTTTTGCCTGACCTCCTGCATCAGATTTAAGCTGTTTAAGGAGTTTAACTAGTGAAAGTTTATCTAGTTTACCATCAAATTCATATTTGTTAACCCATTTCGTATAATACCTAACATTATCAGCACGCTGTAATTGCATGTATTTTATGCGTCTTGTTAGGGCGGATCTCGTGAGGTTTTAGTGCACTGATTACCCATGTCAAAGAAAATGTTACGTAACCCTTTTTTTATCATGTGATGTCAAATTCTTAGTTCCTGTTTACAGTTTATCTAGAATAACTGCCTACCTTATTCTGTTACCCTGATCTATGACAAGATATACAGTACTTCCTTTTGTCCCTGATCTGCAAAAACAAATCTTGACAACAATATACTGTAACCTAGTCCCTGATCTAAAACAGAAAAAAGGCGAATTCTTCCTACCTGAGCCTCCTGGTCTTGAAAATGTTCAAATTCCGCTCTTCGGCCACAGATCAGAAAGTGGCCAGCCTCTTTACACACGACAATTCAGTTGGAGGTCTTTTCACTCAAGAAGAACCATTTTGGTAACTTCTCCTGTGCAGTATTCGACCACCGATACACTCTGATCTGCAGCTTACCAAGGGAATTCCGTCTCGGAAGGACCAAACTGTTAAATAAAAAATCAGAATTCAATACACAGGAGGTTCAGATTCAAAAGTTTATAGTGTACACCAGGAGGCAAAAAACCATACAAGTACAGAATTTTGTCTGACATGATGCAGGAAGTACAGAATATTTTATAGCGTTTGCATTCAAGTTATGCCCACCTTACTGACGTGGTTAGTCACAAGGCATCTACATCACTTTTACTAACAGTATTCTATTCATCTAATAATGCTGATGCAGTACATTTAAAAAAAACTTTTCCTTTAGATACAATACGGCCTTGCTATCCAGCTGGCCAGTCATAATGTCTTTCTGTAAAGTTACTTCTTAAAGGTCTCATATCAGTTCGAATACAATAGCAGATTCAGACTTTAAATTCACCTCTTTGTTCACTGTTTCACTTTCCCACCAGCTGTGTTTTTATCTTACAGGGACACATTACTACTTCAGGAAAGGAAGATTTAATTATTTACAAGGACAAGTTATCTTATCAGGAAGGAGCGGAAGATTTACACATTTTAATTTCCTGACCCAGCAGATAATCACTTATGGAAAGCATAACATTATGTTTGCTGAGCTGGCAGCTGCCAGGGTCAGGGGTCAAAGCACACTGCAGTTTCAGAAGCTACTTGCATTTACACATGAATTTATCCCTTCTGTTATATGATTAATAGAATAAAATGCATTATAAACTACCTTGCTTTTAAACTAGCATTTCACATATATTTAAATACATATTTTTCTAACATTTTCCCCCTATTAATACTTTTTATTCTATTTTGAAGTATGCATAGTGTCATTTCATCTCCTAGCCTTTCCCACTCAGGATTTTCAGCTAGGTGAGTCATTTAATCTATACTTCAGAAAAAGCGTCATCTGAAATCAATCTTTCAATTTCAATATCTTGGTAGAAAGTTTCAGTAACAGATACATCAACAAAATCTTTGATTAATCTTTTCATGCAGGGAATTCCACAGCAAACACATGCTCCTATTAGGAGTATACCCACACAAATAGCAATTAGAATGTTCATTAGGATGGAACCCCACCCCCCAAACAGATTCTGGAAGAAGTCTGTCAGTGGGTTTGGGCCTGGTTCAGTCATGGCTGATACTTGCTGAATTACCTCTAGGTGATTATTTATCTTGTGGCGATTGTCAGGGATGAAAGCACAGCATTCTTCTTTGATAAGCGCACATGTAGCACCTCTCGCCGCTAGGGAGAAGTCAAGAGCCATCCGATTTTGTAGCACAACAGTTCTCATTGCATTCAGTTCATCAGTCACCAATTCTAGGGCAGAAAAAGTTGCATTACTCATTACTTCGAGAAGTTTCGACAACTTCCTCAGCTCCCAGATCGATTTGACTGCTCCATAGGCTGGTAGTATTCCTGCCCAGGATATAACACTGTCACCCAAGTCCATATGAGTCAATTCACTTTGTCTTTTACTGAATTATGGTCTTTCCAACCAGCTTCGATCTTCCCAACTGGATTCACAGGTTTCTTAACTGGACCTTCAGATTTTTGAGCTGTTTCCCTTACGTTTCGTATCTTACCCAAAGGTAATTCTGCAGTATGTCTTATTGCTGGAACCAGATAACCCAAAAAACAACTGCCGGACCAATTCTCAGGTAACCATTTATATGCCTTTTTCCCACAAATAAAATAACAGTTTTCTACTTTAGTACTAATACGCATCAGCCCTGCATGAAACATTTTCTGATCTATAACTGACAATTGTTTAAACAAAACAGGGTTTTTTTGAATGTCACTCATAGTTGTTTTCAATGAGTTTAAATATGAGTCATAATTAGTATTGCAAAAAGTATTGCCATTACCATTCTTAATATAACATCGGTAAGATATGGTTATATTACAATTGCTCCAGCCCACCTGGAGGGTGTCGTTTTTGTAAAAACATACAACTCCTTTTTGTGTGATAGGTAAAAATAAAGCTATTTTGCCCTGTGATCTCACAGTTCCTGTGTCGAAAAGTAAATTCTCCCAAGTCTCATTTATCCCCAAAGGGACAGCGGACATTATCAGTCCTCCATATGCTGTTGGTATAGCTGTACAAACCCAGCAATTTGAAATGTTCATAGTCTCTGCATACACATGTTTCATGGCCAGGTATGTGTTAAAATTTGGATGCCAGTCTATAGACGTTTCATCACGCCTTCCCACTTTCACTTGTGTGGTTGTGTGTAGGATGAGCCACAGCTAGAGAAAAATTGTCACAATTACAGTTAATAAATGTACACACAACAAAATGATTATGCAACATCTCTGGGGTTGATCTAAACTTCTATTCGCTTTGCTTTTGGCCATCTTGGTCTGGTTGTGTATCAGTCTCAAAGTTTTTATCAAGTTGAAAGTTCTTTACCGGTTTACAATGTGTCAAATGAACCCAGGACGTCCTCTCGGCCACTCTAACTGCAGTAGGCATTGCCAACAAAACCTGGTACGGACCTTCCCACTTTGGACTCGCCCAGTTTTTCCTTTTCGTCACTTTCAGCCAGACCCAACTTCCTGGGCCCATGACTGCTTCCACCGGTCTGGTCTGTTCCTTATCTGAAAAAGATTTAAACTGCAAAACAGACTTATTCATTAACAATTTCTTCATATATTCTGCTAACGAACTGTCAGCCTCTTGCTCTGCAGGCATGAGAGCTTTCCAATGAGGCACATAATATGCTCTCCCAAAAACCATTTCAAAGGGAGTCAAACCCTTTACATTTGGAACCGTTCTCATACTCAGCAGTGCTAAAGGCAGACAGTATATCCAATTCTTTTGGGTCTCCTCTACTAGCTTCCTAAGTTTACTTTTTAGGGTACCATTGTACCTTTCCACCAGTCCTGCTGACTGTGGGTGGTAGGCACAATGGTTCTTTAAGGAGATACCAAAAAATCTCCCAAGCTGGTGAATCGTCCGATTCACAAAATGTGTGCCATTGTCACTATAAATCCTCTCCGGAATGCCAAATCTAGGGATTACTTCTTTTATCAGGGCTTTTGCCACTGTTGCTGCATCCGGGTTTTTGGTTGGAAAAGCTTCTACCCATTTAGAAAACATGTCTACAATAACTAAACAAAATTTCTTCCCTTCACATTTATTCAATTCTATGAAATCCATACAAATAGTATGGAACGGGTATGGTGGTATAGGAAAACTTCCTTGCTTGGTTTTAAATGCTCCTTGTGCATGGTGCTTGTTACAAGTATGACAAGCTGCACAAAATTTTTTTGTGTAGTTTATGTATCCGTATGTTTGGAATATTCGATTTACTAACTGTACCATCCCCCCTGTTGAGACATGGCACTGCCCATGGCTCAACAAAGCTGCATATCTAAATAAATTAGACGGCAATATCGGTTTTCTTTCTTTGGAAATGTACAGTCCATTCTCAAGAATTGCACCTCGTTTTACCCATTTTTGTTTTTCTGCTTTTGTAGTAAGCATCTGCATTGTTTTTAACATGTCTAAATCTAAAATCTCAGAGGGTTGTAATTCCTCATTTAAAAGTAAAGTTTCTGAGTCTGAGGCTGCTTGCTTTGCAGCTGCATCAGCTCGTGCATTGCCTTTTGAAATCTTATCCTGTTGTTTTGTATGAGCTACACATTTACAAATAGCTACTTTGGTAGGTAACTGAATAGATTCTAATAGCTCCAAAATAAATTGCATGATTAATAGGTTTTCCACTGGATGTAATCATTCCTCTATTTTTCCATTGTTGTGCAAATACATGTACTGCAGAAAAAGCATACTGACTGTCAGTATATATGTTTACACACTTGTTTTTTGCTAAAGTACATGCTCTCGTCAAAGCTATCAACTCTGCTGCTTGTGCAGATAAGTTGTGTGGTAAGGATTGAGCTTCTAAAATTTCAGTGTCTGTAACTACTGCATATCCCACCAGATTCTTCCCTGTAGGACCCCTTCTGCATGAGCCGTCCACGTAATATGTCACCTCGGCATTATCCAAGGGCATATCTGTAAGATCTTGTCTAGGTAAAGCTAACTGTTCAATTTCCTGCAGGCAGCTCTGTGGTGTGCCCTCCGCAGGAGTTGGAAGTAATGTTGATGGATTCAATGTCATACATCGTTCAATTGTCATATGAGGTTGGCTCAGCAGTATAGTCATACATGAAAGATGTCCAGCAGGAGAAAGGTATGCCATTTTCTCTTGTAGTAAAATTATTGCAACTGCATGAGGCACTCTCAATGTGAGAGGGTGAAATAACACCACTGAGGCCGAAGCCCGTACTGTCATTGCGGCTGCAACTATTGCTTGTACACAGTGAGGCAAAGATCGCGCCACTGGGTCTAACTGTGATGAATAGTAAGCTATGGGGCGTTGCTTGTCCCCATGTTGTTGCATCAATACTGACGTCATGTACCCTTGCTTACAATCTACGGTCTGATAAAAATGTTTGTGATAATTTGGAAGTCCTAAAACTAATGAAGAAGCTATCAACTGCTTCAACCTGCAGAAAGCCGTTTCTGCTTCTGTTGTCCATTGTAAAATATCTTGTGCTACCATTGGTGTCTTATATATCAAATCAGTCAGTGGAGCAGATTCCAAAGCATAATTTGGTATCCAGCTCCGACAAAAATTAGTTGTACCTAAGAAAGACATCATTTCTTTCTTGGTTGTTGGTTTGGGTGCTTGCAAAATTGCTGTTTTTCTTTCCTCATCTAGTATTCTACCTTCATTGGATATTACATATCCCAAGTATCTAACTTGCTTTCTCCAAAGTTGTAACTTACTTTTGTTTACTTTGTGTCCTTGTATTGCTAAAAATTTCAATAATGCTACAGTATCCTCCCTGCACTGCTGCTGGGTGGGGGCTGCTAGCAAGATGTCATCTACATAAAGTAGAAATTGACTACCTCCCGGTGGGGTAAATCCTGCCAGGTTGCTAGCCATTTCTTGTGCAAAAATTGTTGGGCTCTCACAATATCCCTGTGGAAGTTGAGTATATGCATACCTTTTACCCTGAAATGTAAATGCAAACCAATATTGACTATCAGGATGTATAGGTATTGAAAAGAAAGCATTGCTAATATCTACCACAGAGAAATACTTCTGTTGTGGTTCTAATTCATTTAACAAGGTATGTGGGTCTGGCACCGTAGGTGCTCTAGGTATTACTGCATTATTTACAGCTTGTAAATCTTGTACCATCCGCCATTCCCTATTTGCTTTTTTAACAGGAAATAGGGGTGTATTACATGGTGAATCAGGAGATTCTACCAGTACTCCTTCTTTGAGTAATGCTGCTATTATAGGCTTAATTCCTATTTCTGCATCCTTTCTCAAAGGGTATTGTCTTTTCTGTGGTCTAAATGCTGACTTTGGGGTAATTG